>NC_061096.1:40207647-40255147 GCF_015104395.2 Macrobrachium nipponense
TAGAATTACGTATTTCCTCGAGCGATGCAAATTAGAAGGGTGGGTCACTATTTTCATGCTTTGTTCTTCTGGCTGGGAATTAAAACGAGTGAAAAATTAGGCCTAATTTAAATAAAACGATAAAAAAAATTCTTTTCTACACCACGGCTTTTTTTCGTAAAATAAATAAACACTAAAATGTACATCAGATTTTTGAAAATAATTTATAAGAAAAGAAAAATGAACATAAATAATGCTAAAATAAAATCTATTATTATTATTATTATTATTATTATTATTATTATTATTATTATTATTATTATTATTATTATTACTAAGCTCTCAAAAGATAAGATTTTTATTATGTGGTAGAAAAGGATTTCCATTAGTGTACTAATGGACCTTTTCCCAAAGACGAACATATTTATATTTAATTCAGACTCGCACTGAAGATCGTCCACACCCATCTTTGGCACGAGAGCGTGCGTGACGTCACGACTGAGTGCTAACGCTTCGTTGAAATAAATGTGCTATATTTTCTAACCTCATAGAAGTTGATAATCCTAAGAAGCATCCAAAAATGGCAGCGCTTGGTGGAAGTGAATGTCGCAACCAGAGACAACTCAAAGAGATAATTCCAGGAGATAACTCCACGAGATACCTCCAAGAGAAAATTCCCGAGAGACAACTACAGGAGATAGTTCCAAGAGAAAACTCCAAGAGATAAATAACTCCAATAAATAATTCCAGGAGACAACTCCAAGAGATAACGCCAAAGAGAACTCTGAGATTAACAACTCAGGAGATAACTCCATGAGATAATTCTGGGAGATGACTCCAAAAGATAAAATATAATTACTTCAAGAGATAACACAGAGAGATAACTTCGAGAGATGACTTTAGGCGATAACCAAGAGATAACTCCAAGAAAGGCCCGGATGATGACGCGTAAGGTTCTACAGCTCAAGCTCGTAAAGACAAATTTCGCTCGTAAAGACAAATTTCGCTCGCGAGGACAAATTTCGCTCGTGAAACTAAATTTGCACGACTTCTGCAGTGTGATAAATATCAAGGAAGTTCTCGAATGTGCTTGAAATTGTCTCCCGACGCGAGATAGTGTTGTAATAGTAGAGCATTGCACTTGCAGAGCGTTGTAATTGCAGAACATTGTACTTGTAGAACATCGTAATTGTAGAGCATTGTACTTGTACCGCGTTGCAATTGTAGAGAGCACTGTACTTGTAGAACCTTGTAATTATAGAGCATTGTACTTGTAGAACCTTGTAATTGTAGATCATTGTACTTGTACACTTTTCAATTGTAGAGCATTGTACTTGTAAAGCATTGTAATTGTAGAGCATTTTACTTGTAGAGCGTTGTAATTGTAGAGCATTGTACTTAAAGAACCTTGTAATTGCAGAGCATTATACTTGTAAAGCGTTGTAATTGCAGAGCATTGTACTTGTAAAGCGTTGTAATTGCGGAGCATTGTACTTCTAAAGCCTTGTAATTGTAGAACAGCATTGTATTTGTAGAACCTTGTATTTGTAGAGCATTGTACTTGTAGAGAGTTGTAATTGTAGAGCATTGTACTTGTAGAACTTTTCAATTGTAGAGCATTGTACTTGTAAAGCATTGTAAATGCAAATATTGTACTTGTAAAGCGTTGTAATTGTAGAGCAGCATTGTACTTGTAAAGCGTTGTAATTGTAGAGCATTGTACTTGTAAAGCATTGTAATTGCAGAGCATTGTACTTCTAGAGCCTTGTAATTGTAGAACAGCATTGTATTTGTAGAGCTTTGTCATTGTAGAGCATTGTACTTGTAGAACGTTATAATTGTAGAGCTTTGTGCTTGTAAAATGTTGAAATTGTAGAGCATTGTGCTTGTAAAGTGTTGAAATTGTAGAGCATTGTGCTTGTAAAATGTTGAAATAGTAGAGCATTGTACTTGTACAACCTTATAATTGTAGAGCATTGTACCTGTAGAACCTTATGATTGTAGAGCATTGTACCTGTAGAACCTTATAATTGTAGAGCATTGTACCTGTAGAACCTTATAATTGTAGAGCATTGTACCTGTAGAACCTTATGATTGTAGAGCATTGTACTTGAAGGGAAATGATGAAGAAGGAGTCTGGAGCTTCCTAGACAGAGCAACTGTAGAATTGACAAAGAAGAAGAGAGCAAAATCAATAGTAAAATACTAAATAAAAGGAAGAGGAAGCAGCCAAACAAAAGTGAGAAACAGTGGAGAAGAGAACAAACAAAAAAAAAGGAAAATGAAAGAGGAAGCAATCAAACAAAATTGAGGAGTCAACAAGAGAACAAATACAAAAAATAAATCAATGATAATAATTATAAGCGGAAGCAATCAATAAAAAATGGCAAAGTGGTAAGAAGAGAGCAAAAACAAAAGCAATAAAAGAGGAACCAGTCAAATAAAAGTGAGAAGAAGAAGAAGAAGAAGAAGAAGAAGAAGAAGAAGAAGAAGAAGAAAGTGGAACCAATTAAACAAAAGATAGAAGAAAAAACAAAAGAAAATGGAAATAAATCAAACAAAAATGAGAAAGAGTTACGAAGAAGAAAAAGAAAAACGAAAAAAAGAAGCGGAATAGTAACAGACGTCAGCCTGATGGAACCATAAGCTTTATTGAACAGCGTCTGACAACGGCTTCGAGGAATCCCATTCGTCCCTTTCTATGTCAGGCATCATAAGTTCGCAATTAAGACAAATGGATTCGGATTTGCCGTCCTCGGCACTTTTCCCCTTTCTCCGTGATTGGTACGTCTTTACCTCTTATAATCTCGTAATAATAATAATAATAATAATAATAATAATAATAATAATAATAATAATAATAATAATACAGGATTCGTGATTTCAACCTGAACAGCAAAGTATGTTTAAGACTTCAAAGGCAGAAATGAAGAGGAATAAAAATAAAAATGAATAAATAAACAAATAAAAATATATATAAAGAAGGCGAGAAGATGGGTGAGTGAATTCCACATGTCACGAAGATGCAAACTGGATTTGAAGATAAATATGGTTCTTATTTATTTTGCTTTATGCCTCTATGAGGATTTGAGATTTAGAAACTAACATGGCCCCAGAAGTAAGGGGTATAGACGCCTCACCAACATAGGCCTGAAAATCAGGGAGTATATACTATTAATAGTAAGTTATTGTATCGTAACTAAAATAGCTTTGAAGGTCGTAAACAGAAAAAGAATACTAATTTGAGGCAATGGAGTCATTCCTAAGAATTCGTTTACTGTTTTAATTTCTGTAAAATAAAATGACTGAGATGGCTATTTGTATGTCCGCCCTCAGATCTTAAAAAAACTACTGAGGCTAGAGGGCTGCAAATGGGCATGTTGATCATCCACCCTTCAATCATCAAACATACCAAATTGCATCCCTCTAGCCTCTGTAGTTTTTATTTCATTCAAGTTTTAAGTTATCCATGATCGTCCGTCTGGCACCGCTATATTCCAACAACGCAAACCACCACAGGGCCGTGGCTGAGAGTTTTCACATGGCATTATATGCTGTACAGAAAACTCGACTGCACCGAAGAAACATCAGAGCTAATTAACCGCTGATCTGGGATGTATAATTGGCCTGGGATACTAACGTGCTGTGTTCAATAACTGAGGAGTGTCTAAAGGGGAGGTTGTTGCTCCCATGACGAAAAACCTCTTCTCTCGGGGTGCGTGGTAAACACGCGTTTATTCTTATAGGATGTTGGGGAAGGAAATTAACATTTGGAAAATCCTTCAAAGGATTCTGCAGATTTCTGCTATTCTTATCCTGGAAATATATTCATAAAATAATTAGATAAAATAATTTGGATAGCGGGATATCTCTTGATGTATGTTTAATACAGATGAAAACATATATAAATATATATATATATATATATATATATATATATATATATATATATATATATATATATATATATACAGTGAACCCCCCGTATACGCGTTCTCCAGATTCGCGGACTCACACATTCGCGGATTTCTCTGGGGAACATTTCCCCGCATTATTCGCGGAAAATTCGCGCATTCGCGGTATTTTTCTATGAGAAATATCCACAAATTCCTGGTCTTTTTGATGAATTTCATCATAAAATGCACTTTTTGTGTAAAACTATTAAAAAAACCAAGTATGAAAATTTTTAGTGGTTTTTCTTGAGTTTTAACTAACAAAATAGGCTGTTTTTAGCATTTTCATAGGGGTTCCAAACATTCGCGGGTTCTAACTATTCATGGGGGGGTCTGGTACGCATCCCCCGCGAATACGGGGGGACCACTGTATATATATAATATATATATATATATATATATATATATATATATATATGAAAGATTAGGAAGCCATTAATTTAGTGTTTTTTGATGGACTACGCAGCAATTTTTTTTTTGGGGGGGTGGTCGGGTGATCGTTATATTGCTAAAATATAAGTGACACTTCGGAACTTTGTTTCCTATTAAACACTGCGTTCCGAAATTCGCGAAGAAAAAGATGGAAATATTTCAGACAAAACATTTAACCATCTCACCTCTTTCATGGAAAATCATAAATTGCAAACAATAAATCATCACAATTTCCAGTCAAGCCAAGTGACATGAACTGCAAAAAGGAATGCACGCCATGATATGCAGCTCCCACACGCAAGACATTACGTTTGCCAATTTCTGCAACTTCACGGAATATTCCGACGGATAAAACAATAAAAATAAAAAGTGAAAAGGTATCGTTGTGAAGGCGAGGTTGAGTCATCACTGGAATGGCGATGACCTCATTACCCAGGTCATAAACGTCATCATTTTTTGACAGAATATAAAAGAGAGCAATCAGGTCACTGGAGTCTCAAAGTTCGTTCGGAGCCTTTGACTCTTTGCTGTTGTTGTAATTTTCTCTCTCTCTCTCTCTCTCTCTTGTTGCCGAAGTTGTAATTCTGTATAAAGAGCACGGGCATGGTAATGATCTCTCTCTCTCTCTCTTTGTTGTTGTTGTTGTTGTAGTTGTTATTCTATGGCAAGGATTGAAAGGGGGGAAGATCTTGGTAATGATTTCTCTCTCTCTCTCTCTCTCTCTCTCTCTCTCTCTCTCTCCCTTATCTTTCTATCTCTATCCCTACATCCTATTTCTCTAATCTTTTTTTTTATTTGTTTTTACTCGCAGTGCCTTTTATTAACATCCAAGTTCCTTTGCTACTTTATCAAAAACTATTTGTCGATCCAGGATTAAATCTTGGCAAAAGTTTGTAAACTTTCAACTTCACACTTTCCCTTAAAGAAGGCATGAAATTATAACGTTATACTTTCCTTATAAGAAAGTCAAAGATAAGTGTTTCGAGCATCAGACCAAAACCTGGATTAATTTCGAGAAAGGCGACTAAGTTATCAAAAGGTAAAAAAGATAACGAAAGAATATGCAAAAAAGAAAAAATGAACAAACGAATAAAATGTAACACAAACAAACGTGCTTTCATGGCCATTGAATGCCTAATGGAATACTCCTTTTTCTAAAGTGTTCTGCATCTCATCTTCCATGACCGTTATGCCTAATAGCATGCTCATTATAAAAAAATTTATTTTGCATCTCGTCTCTTTACAACTGGAGAACTGGTTATAACATTATGCTCACAGGAGTCTCATTTCCTGCTGTCAGTCTACCGCATGTTTGCATATTGCTCATGGGGTAATAATATGCCTGCCTCCTACAATCAAGTAACCACAGCTTAATCATAATCTGAATCCAAGTGATGATCATAAGCTCAATGAGACTCTTTCCTCGAGAAACGCACACTTGTTGCCGTTTCATGGATACTCAGAAAATGTATCGTCTGTGGGTTAATTTGAAGCTTCCATTACGCGATCAACGTGTCTATGCCCGGTCAGTCTGTCTTAAGTGGGGTAGAACAGAGTCAGTTGACCTAGACCAATTTACTAAGGGAATGAACTAAAATGTGGTAGATAACTGGGCAGATAAATACAATCTTGTTGCTGATCAATTGCCTGTTTTAGATTATGAAGCCTTCTTAGAAGGTGGCCGTCGGTTCACATATCCGTAATACCAAAGCACTCAAAAATGCAGGATTAGATTTTATTTGTTTATTTTTTCTTAATGACACGTATTTCCGGCAGTAAATTCCCGAAATGTCTGCTAGTATTGCACCAGCTCCTGTTTTTTTTTTTTTGCCATGCCCTTAGGCTAGGTTGGGTTAGGTTAGTTCAAAATCTAACAAACAGTTAATTTGGGTGTGGGAAACATAATGAGATTATTTTCAAGAAGATTCTTTGGTTAGATTTAAAGATATTCAGGGAAGGTCCCAGTACTCGGTTACAGTTCGGGAATACGCTTCCTGGCAAGGAGGTCCATTGTATTCCTATGATTGATTCATATTCCTGAAGAATATTCTTATGTCATGTCAAGCGCTCTTTCTCCTATCATAGTATTCTGATTTATGAAAGGAATCGAATCCTTTATTCAGAGTAAGAAGCGGTTTTGAAACTTAGTATTCCTTTAAATTATTTTACATAATCAGTTGCTTACTTTCCACTCGGAATTTCTTACACTCGCAATGAACAAAGTAACGGATACCGATAACGAATGTGAGACTTTTACTGTCAGTAATACAGGTTCAGCGAACGTAAGACTGACATTGCTGTATAGGGTGGCGGGGCAAATTGAGTGATACATTATCAAAAGGCGTCAGTGGTAAATGAGTAACAGGTTTCATACGGCAAAAAAGTAATTGAATACTTGGTCGTGTGTGTGAGACTAAGTACGTGATAAGTTAGTTCAAGGTACGTATTATCTTGACTTTGTCGTGCGTGTGAGACGTAGTACGTGATAAGTTAGTATAAGGTACGCAATTATCGAGATATAATATGGGTGACATCCAACAGCCGCTTTGCCGTGCCCTTTATAATTAACCTACTTCAGATACTCGAAACCAGAAGATATAAAGAGAGAGAGAGAGAGAGAGAGAGAGAGAGAGAGAGAGAGAGAGAGAGAGAGAGAGAGAGAGAATTTGCTTCACCGTTTTCTAACACTCTACGGATGAATTCTGAAACAAGTTGTTTGTAAAGGGCAAATTCCTTGCATTGAAAATATATCTGTCGAATTTCAGATAGGGGTATATTATTATTATTATTATTATTATTATTATTATTATTATTATTATTATTATTATTATTATTATTCAGAGAATGAGCCTTGTTCATAGGGAACAACCCCACAAGGGCTATTGACTTGAAATTAATGCTTGCAAAGAATACTGTGTTCATTAGCAAAAAAAGTAACTGGAGGTAAAGGAAAATGCAGAACGAAAAGATAACTTAATCAAAAAGGAAAATAAATGAACAAATTGATAAATAAATATCTAAGAAATTAGTAAAGTATTAAAACGAGGGTACTAGGGTAGTAATGCATTGCATTTTCAATTGAACTTCTCAGGTTCCAATTGCACGATAATCTTACCTTCGAAAGTGATTTATTTTTTGGGGGGGCGGGGGCTCTGATGCCTTAATTCTCCTGTAGGTGAGCGTACGTTTGCAAAGCTCTTCGGACGCCGGGCGCGATCGCCGCCACGGCGCTACTGAGGGCGGACACGTCGAAGGCTCCCGGTCCATCAAACGATCTCCCCACCAGGCCGATGAATCCGTAATGGGAGAAGAAGATGAATGCCAAGACTGCCAAGATGATGACGTTCGTGACATTCAGTGTCAGCAGCGACGAGTAACTGGTCGACCTGGCCGCTTCGACGAGCATGACTATGAGATCTGATATGACGCCAGCTTCGCCTTCTGCATCTCCAAAATCATCGCCCGCCGCCCGGCCGGTTTCCTGATCCCCTGGCAAAGAGACGTGATTCTGGGCGTCTGCATCTGCTGCTGCGCTGCTGCAGAGGCGTCGTCTTCTGCCCTGACGGAGGCGCAGCAGAGTAAGAAGATGCTGAAACCGAACAGAGGCTTCATTGCTTCGTAAAAATGGGAGTTTATTTTAAGCGACTTCTTTTACGAAAAACTGTCTGGCGCCGGGAAAACAAGGGGGAAGGGTGGGACGGGCCGTAGGTGGCGTACTTCAGGGAGAGGTTTCTGCACCGCACAACTGTCACGGATAAACTAAACTCGGACAGTTACCTGACGACACGACCAAACAGCGCTCACAGTTATGTGTAGGCGGAATTACGGGTTGTAGGGGACGGAGTGGTAGGGTGGTGTCCAGGAGGCGTAGTCGGGCGTTTTGGAGGAGACGGTGAAGGGGGCGGAGTTTCATTGAAGAGAATGGATTCGAGTCGGAGAGAGGTCATGACAGCAGAAGGGAAACAGAGGTGGGGGAGATGTAATCAATGCTGGTCTGGTGACATTCTTGTAAACAATTTCCTTTGTAAGTGGACTCTTGCGCTTTTTTTTTTATGAAATTTTGACTGCTCAGCTATATATATATATATATATATATATATATATATATATATATATATATATATATATATATATATATATGTATATATATATATATATATATATATATATTTATATATATATGATATACTATATATAATATATATATATATATATATATACACACACCACACGACACACATATATATATATATATATATATATATATATATATATATATATACATATATAGCTGAGCAGTCAAAATTTCATAAAAAAGCGCAAGAGACCGCTTACAAAGGAAATTGTTTACAAGAATGTCACCAGACCAGCATTGATTACATCTCCCCCACCTCTGTTTCCCTTCTGCCGTCATGACCTCTCTCTCTCATCTCTCTCTCTTCTCGTCTCTCTCTCTCTCTCAGTCTCTCTCTCTCTCTATATATATATATAGTATATATATATATATATTATATATATATATATATATATATATATATGTATATTTGCACTTACTATACACACACTATACATACATACATACATACCTATACATATATATATATATATATATATATATATATATATATATATATATATGCACTTATACAGACTCATGATTGTATTTGATTATAAGAACATATGTAGTAGAACTGGCTTTTAACATGAATACGTTGGACTGTTGCACTAAAACATTAAAAAACACTTCTTTAGTGAATTATAAATCAGCGTTATTGGGCACAGCTGAAAAAAATCCAAGAAAAAATAAAGAATGGGATTTACTCCTACAGGTAAAAATTCAACCTTACTTGAAATTATTCATTTAAAGTTTTTTTTAGCTGTGAACAATCTTCGACAGTCGATCCTGTTTGAACTATAAGGAGTAAATATTTCTTAATAATGTGCATATAATAAAGGCAGTTCAAACATCTAATTCATCTTTATCCATTTTGTGAATCTTAATCAAAGGTTTTTACTCGCTGAAAAGCTGACAAGAATACCATTCAAAGCTTACATTGACAATATGCAAACATGAATACATCTATATTTGACTCTTTTCGTAACTGCTTATAATGAGTAAAATTCAACCTTAGACACCGCTTTTATTATATTATTAGTATCATCACTGCCAAGGCGATGTACAAAAACACCAGCTGTATCTTGGTAATTCATGATCTTGTTGCTGAAACATTTCCTTTACCCGACTCATTTTCGTGAGACTCGTGGATAAAAAGTTGTTCGAATTTCTTTGGCAGTCTTTGGAAATTAGTTTCTTTTGGTGAACATATAATTTATTTATTTCTTTCTATTCTCATTAGAACACACTATTTTCCTTTGGAGATTGTGGCTCTAGAAGGCGCTAATCTTCAGGAGTTTAATAAGTTTAAATGATTTAGGATAGGGTTGCCACGGTTATTCAATGGCTTAAACGTATGCCTATGGCATTTGGCATTTCTTGGTGGTCACCTTTCCAGTTCCTGACCAGCGGCTTAATTTTCCCTCTCTTCAATGAAAATTATCCTGCAAGTATGGGCACGATATATACATATATATATATATATATATATATATATATATATATATATATATATATATATATAAATATATACATACTTATAGGAATCTATAAGGACAGGAACACTTATATTGTGTGAGGTCATTTGTACTGAATCGATAAAAAAAATATATAAAGAAATTTGGATTCTCATGTTGAAAACAAAAGGAACAGTAAAGAACTGCTCTTGAAAAAGGAGCAATAATGAATTGTTTTCGCAAAATTAACGAAAGAGAATTGTTCCTGCAAAAGGAAAAAAATATACTTTCAAAAGGAAAAAAAATCAATAAATTTTGCAAAAGTAACAAAAAAGAATCATTTTCGAAAATTGAAAAAAAATATTCTTGAAAAAAGAAAACTTACGAGCGACGTAATTCTAAAGCAAAAAAGACAAAAGCGACAGTAAAGCCTTATTGCTAATGCTGTAACGACAACTCATATGTGATAATTTTATTTTGTCGTTTAAGCTTATTGTCAACGAATATATTGCAGTAATACGAAAATTACAAAACCAACAAGCAAAAAAAAAAAAAAAAAAAAACTAATGTAGCTAATAAATATCGCTAATTTTACAAACATCCCGAAAGGCAAGCAGAGGCATGAAATGATCTCGAATCTCCAATAATCATGCAATTTTGCAGACTGCACGAGAGCAAGACGGAAAACAAATTAGCACATGAATGACGCCTAATCAGCAGGAAACTCTCGTTTGCAAAGCGAGATCCAAAATAGGAAATGGAGAGGAATACTTTGATAGGGATTCAAAAGATGAGAGTTCACTTTGATATGCGCTGGGAAGCAACGTCAGTAAGAGTGTGCGTGCGTGCGTGTGTGTGTGCGTGTGTGCGTGTGTGTATGTGTGATCTTTGAACACACGCGCGAGCGCACACACAGTATTATTAGTATGGCATCATCAGTAATATATTTTCAAAGAGCATGTTATTTACATATTCAAAAAAATATTTAGGATTTGTAAATAAAGGGGCCGTCAGGTAAAAGAATAAACAAATAAATATATAAAAATAAAGGATTAAATAAATAAAACAAATAAAAAGTATTTAAAAAAGATAGATAAAGAAAGAAAAAAAGCAAAATGAGTGAATACATCAAGAAGGAAGGAAAGAAATACGTAATAAATATTACTTAATACACACAAATATATATATATATATATATATATATATATATATATATATATATATATATATATATATATATATGTATATATATATTATATATATATATATATATATATATATATATATATATATATATATATATATGCATACATAAATACTTCCCCTTTCTCCAAATTCCGGCACAAAAACGAAACGTACCGATGCAGATGAATAAAAAAAAAGAAGAAGAAGAAGAAGAAGAAGAAGAAGAAGAAGAAGAAGAAAAAGAAGTAGAAAAAAAACAGCATCCCAAAGTAATTACGTGTGCGCGCATGTACTCATAAATGCATACATTCCCCATTTAGTTCGGAAGCGCAGTATCGCCTCGGTTCGGTCTTTCTGTATAAGCACGAGAGGCAGAGACTTGGTTTTACGATGAGAACGAATGATGCCATTATGCAAAGTTCATTTCACGGCACGGGACATAAACGGCGATAAACTCTCATTTAATGATGCCGGAGAGAGAGAGAGAGAGAGAGAGAGAGAGAGAGAGAGAGAGAGAGAGAGAGAGAGTGTAATTTAAGGGGTTTGGCTCTTACGACAAGTCCTTGTTATTATGTACCTTCATTCATTTACCAGTTTTACAAGAGAGAGAGAGAGAGAGAGAGAGAATGTAGTTTAAGGGTTTTGGCTCTTACGACAAGTCCGTGGTATTAAGTAATTTCATTCAATTACCAGTTTTATAAGAGAGAGAGAGAGAGAGAGAGAGAGAGAGAGAGAGAGAGAGAGAGAGAGGGTGTAATTTAAGGGTTCAAGACTTACGAAAAGTCCTTGTTATTTTGTCAGTTTAATCACAGTCACCAATACACGATTTTATTTCTCTAATGGGAGACTTCAAATCGTTTTTGCCGAAGAAACATAAATAACTTCCTGAAGTTTCTTTGCCTCTACTGCAAAGGTTTGGAACTCTCTTTGCTTCCGTTTTCCCTTCTGTCAGTTCCATTTTATCTTGTTTTTTTCCGGCCTGGGCTAGCAATGAACACTGGATTGCTCTCTCCATCGGGAATCGTTAGTAAAATATTTTATGTTATGGCTGATTTGGACACTAGAGAAATGTTTTACCAAAAAATTGGTATGCACAGTTTGCCTAATATGATGTAAACATTCAAACCAAATCTATACATTCAGTTTATACTTAATTCTGTTCAATTATATTTGATGTTTTAAATAGGTAATCATGGTCCTTTCTTCCTCTTTCAGTAATATATAAAGTAAAGTCATAAAAAAATTAAAAAGAATATAAAAAGTAAGGAAGCACGCGAATTAAAAATGGAAACTATCTCGTGTCTTTCCATTACAAAAATTCCGAGATCACCACGCTGACATTAATGCAATAACGATAAACCCTTGTCATGAGCGTTTCGTTTTGTCAGTTATAATTGCACTGCTACAATTTCCATTGCAAATTAAGGTCATGAGGATAAGTCCAAAAAGCATTGGATCCGTGGTCTCTCGTAAGGTACAATAATTTAATTTTGTTTTTAAAGCATAGAATCAAGCCCAGTATCATTGTTGACGTAATTATTGAAAATAAAATTATGGAAACGCAAAAGCGATAAAAACTTTACTTCCTTTTCTCAAGGTACTCCCACAACTAAACAAATAAGATGATGTTAATGAAGACGATGATAAATTCGATACTTTAGCTTGCTTTTTTCACCAGTATAATAATTCTTGATGTCACAAAACTGCTTTTAAATTGATCAAAATATGCTGAGTGTCCATGATGTTCTGGAAATCACGTTACCATTCAAGGAATCAAAATATTTTTCCAGTAAGTGGATATTAAAATCCTTCATTGTAGAAGAGATTAGGCTTTATCTTTGAAAAATATTTTGGTTGGTTTGCCAATAGCTCAAAAGCATATCTTAAAATGACCCATTATCCTGAAATAAGCAATTAATAACTCAATAAACATAGAGGGTGTTCCCATATCGAAGGTGTCCCCATATCGAGTGAGATGAGGTTGTTCTCATGTCAAGGGTGTTCCCATATCAAGAGTGTTCCCACATCGAGGGTGTTCCCAAAACGAAAGATAATCGTACTCGTAAGGAAGCATGACGGTAGTATGGCAATCCTACATCCTATAAGACATTTCGTCCAACAGATAGCAATCGTGGTAGAAGCCTGTGTGGTATCCACCACCTAGAACGGAAATTAGAGAAAGCAGTGTCTGTAATTCAGAAAAGGCCAAGAGAGGTCATGTCTGTCAAGAGACATTTCTGGTAGCTAGGATCCCTGTACCGTTGATTCCAATTTGATTTTGCTATTAAGAACTTTCAGACTCCTGAGACTTATTCACATATGTCAGGAGAGAGAGAGAGAGAGAGAGAGAGAGAGAGAGAGAGAGAGAGAGAGAGAGAGAGAGAGAGAGAGAATTCATGTAGAAAAAGTATACAGACGTTTAAATTTTGTATGGTGTAAATTTTTTTTTTTTAATTTTCAATATATTTGAACTTGAACATTTGAATCAATCCCGAAAGATTTTTTTTTTCACTTTAAAGGTAAACGTCAAATACCAGAAATAAATAATAAACAGCAGAACTTGTCAATAAAAGAGAGCCCTTTTTAATCTGAAAATATCGCAAATATTTTAATCATATCAATTAAATATCTTACAATTTTAGTCATTTACCTGAATTGATAAAGAACGATGTAAAAAATAAAGTTTAAAATAAAAAAGACAGTAACCCATTACTTTATTCAGTATCAAGCTGTAAACACCAGATGGCAGATTAATGTCTCTACCATCATTCATTAGATGCTGAATCATCAAAAATCCATGGAGGTAAGAACAACGAGCCTGATAATTAGAGATGGGAATCACAGGTAAACAGGTGGAAGACGTCCATACCCCGTAATGCCCGCTAGTAGGGGCGAATTTTGCCCCTTAAACTCGTTTGTGAAAAGTCCTTATGGCAGAGGAGCTCTAAGGGCCCCGTTATACTTTCTCCCTTACAAAGGTCATTTAGACGTTTCTCTCCTGGATAAAATGGACCTTATACGCCTCGGGGAAATGAAAACCCTTTCTCGCTCCAATGAGCTGATAGTTCAAAGTCAGTCCCGAAGAAAGGAAGTCTTCTTGAGAAGTTTTAAGGGGTCAGGTGTCGAGGAATGGGTCCTACATAAGTGAGGATTTCCCTCCTTCTCCTTCGAAAGAGTAATGGGAGTTAAGGATCTTTGTCTACTGAGGTAGAAAATGTAATCTTCTTTTATTCCCGCATTAAACTTGAAGAGACAGAAACGTGATATGAGATACTTCCTGTAAATTAAATAATAAATGAAGGATTAACAGAGAAGCAATGGTAATAACCAATAAGAGAGATGGTGGATAATAGTACTGCAATGCAGAATTTACTATAAATCTTTTGAAAATTTGACTGCCATGTCAGGAATGTTTTTATATGTTTACTATTGGAAGGTTGGCATTCTGATTTAGTGCCAAGTTATAGTCTATTCGATATTAATATGTTATTTGGGGCTTAGTATTTCAAAGCATAAAAATTCCAAGTGCAAAAGCGGTAATAAAACTATCATAACCACACACACACAAACACACACGCAAATACACACACACATATACATACATGCATACACACACACACACACACACACACACACACATATATATATATATATATATATATATATATATATATATATATATATATATGAGTGTGTGTGTGTGTGTTTGTGTATTGGATACCAGACGTAACGCCAAAGGAAATGGACCACATGTGATTTTAGGCCTAACCATTAAGATAAAAATTACTGTTAACCTACATTCGACGGCAATTAACATTCCATATTCTTAAGGATTTCAACAAACTAAATGACCGCAAACCCAGAATCATTCAAGAGCAAATATTCTTTGATCTATTTTACTATCCTTTTCCATTACGTTTTGTTGTTAGAATTACGACTGCCAATGTTACGTATGTAAATGTATATTCATACTTGTATATGCAGACTATTCAATATACAATAAACTTTTACACTTTTCACTGAATTATTTTACTTGGGAGGAACGATGCCTCTACTTTATTAAATATCTTTGTTTTTTTTTGTTTTTTTTTTGTAATATTGTCTGTTTCATGATATTCTTAAACGCATTTAATGGAAGTTCATAAATGCGTCAAATTTCTCAGAAATAAACAAAGTCTGATACTTCTATATTCCTAGGATTTCCTGTTGTAGTATTTAGTAGCGGTAATTTCACAAAAGTAAATGGCGTCTTTACTGTTTACTCTTTACCGTCCTTTATTTTGATTGGAAGACTACTCAATTTTAGATGTTAGAAGATATATATATATATATATATATATATATATATATATATATATATATATATATATATATACATATGTATATGATTTTTTTAAGTTAAAAGTCAGTTTTCAAAACAATACCACTTTCTGATGAAGTAAGTTTTAATCAAAGTTGTGAGATAACTTAGAAATTTACATGAGCATTCCATGTAACGAATCCTCTTTATGTATCGGATTACACTGAGGCAATTGTGATGAAGTATACGATATGAAAAAGACGAGTGTGTATATATATATATATATATATATATATATATATATATATGTGTGTGTGTGTGTGTGTGTGTGTGTAGACATATATATCGTATATAGTTTAAATAAACAATACCATCTGCAAGTCTACAAGCAATTTTTGCTCTGGAATTCATAATTTTCCAATACCCTCTGTCTCTCAAGCAATATTAATAATAAAGTCAAGATTGCACATCACTGTATGCTACCAATACCAAGTATACCACCTGTCCAAGAGGACAAGTAAAAGTATACCACAGGTTACTTACAAACTTTCTAAAGAAACGACCCCATCTCCTCTGAATTTTTGACGAAATTGGAGACTGCTATGCCTGAATCACCAACATATTTTTACGAATCACGACAGAAGGAGAAAGCTTTAGATAAAAAAATGTTTCTTTTTTTTTTCCTATTTGCTTTAGGTTAACAACAATTTAGTTGCACCAAACACTTGCATTAACCAACCAAAGTCCATAATTTCTTTTTTAAACGGGCTGTCACTTTCTGAAGACAGATACATTTACCAGACCAG
Organism: Macrobrachium nipponense; assembly: GCF_015104395.2. Classification (NCBI taxonomy): domain Eukaryota; kingdom Metazoa; phylum Arthropoda; class Malacostraca; order Decapoda; family Palaemonidae; genus Macrobrachium; species Macrobrachium nipponense. The sequence continues at coordinate 40,223,874 of NC_061096.1, forward strand.
AGTGCAGACAAATTCCTTGTACCTCGTCCTAGCCTCGGGTGGAAAAAGGACTATGATCAGTCTCTTTGTCTCTCCCTGTGGATCTTTCTTTATGTATTCACAAGAGGGGATTTCACCTTCTGCTATCTCTCTCTCTCTCTCTCTCCCTCTCTCTCTCTCTCTCGACTGTCCTGTGGTCAACCGCCTCCATCCTGGCTGGGTCCCACTACTCTCTTTTCCCCGACGAGAGAGTAGCACCCGAAAACGCCTGTCACCTTACGACCGCAATATCTTGGTTGTTAATTGGTCCACTCTCTCTCTTTAAAAGAAGGGAATGCACCTGGTCGATCTCACAATACAATTTAGACCGACGTTCCTCATGGCAATTTCCCGAGAGAGCCTCTTTCGCCGTGCCAAATGAAGTGAGAGGGCAAGAAGAGATGTAAATATTAACAGCATGATTGGGACTGAAAAACGTATATATATATATATATATATATATATATATATATATATATATATATATATATATTATTATATATTGCTACTTTCAAAATGCATATATCCCCTCTTAGACTGTATAAAATGTTAGAATTGAATTTTACAACATTTTTTCAGATTCTTAGATAGCTTAGAGATAGGATGTTTTAAATGTGTGTTCAGATTTCGCATAACATAATTTATAAAAGAATATATATATATAACGTAGAATGCAGAAAGAGAGAGAATATACGTGTCTGTTGAGCAGAATCATCTTGTACGCGTATGTCTTTGTCAAAGCCACGTGCAGATTACACATTTTGTATGTAAAGTTGTGTAAGATTTCGAAGCTTCTGGAAGCATTATTGCCAAAAACGTTTTGTCATCTCCCCTGTCCAGCTTCCGTTAGGGAGAAGTTTTTCATTCGGGCAGATTCTCAAACCGTTCACATCTCTCTCTCTCTCTCTCTCCCTCTCTCCATCACATAGCACTTTTGATGTTAAAGTAATGTAACGATTTGAATGGTCACTCGTAATTTGTAAATTTCAGATTTGATATTTCTTAGAGTTTATTTAGTAGCATTTAGTGTTTTTTGGGGAATCTGAACAAACGTTGTTGTAATGGCGCCTGGTTTTGTGAAAGTGTGAAACAAGCCTGCAGCAAAGAAAGAAGTTGGTATACCAAAAAGGTAAAGTGTGTTAAATTTTTATTAGTTGCAACTAATAACGGATAGGAACAGTGGTTAGGTAACAACTGATAACTAATAACTAATAACTAATAACTGATAGGAACAGTGTTTTGGTAAAAACTAAATAACTGATGGTTACAGTGGTTTGAGAGAAACTATTCAAGTTTTTACACATTGCAAATTTTGTTTTTTGTGTTTGTTTCATTTTTGTGCATTTGTTCATTTTCTTATTGAAGTGTGCCTTTTTATTTTATATTCTGCCACATTTTTCTGTATTTTGATTTGCATTCACAATTTAATTGACTTAGTTATTTTCATTGCTTAATCATTGCACATTTAATTAAATTTAACACTTGTGAATTAATTTGTATTTACTTACAATTCTTTTCAAGTTATATTGTTGTTTAGCACTTGTGAATTAATTTCCAAATTTTCAATTATTGCCTAACACTTTTGAATTTTGATTGAATTAATTTTCTTGAATTTTGTGATAAATCAATTTTGATTTAATTTTACTTAATTTGATTCAAGAATTAATTAAACTTTACTTTGTTTTCAAGTAACAGGAATTTTCCCTGATATTGTGAATTTCACTTATAAATTTTGAGTTTAATAATAAATTTTTGTATTTAAAATTTTTATAAGTGTTTTCATTTTTATACCAGTATATTTGCATTTGATTATATTGATGTTAGGTAGAAACATAGAGTGGTAATTGATCTGTTTTCCTTCATTAACTTGAAGTGACTTAGAACCAGGGAAGTACTTAGACTTCTGAAATCAGGGAAATACTTAGACTTTTAAAGTTGTTGATGGAGTGATGCCCTTTGATCAAATTAATTACTTACAAGATTACCTCACATCTGTTTTGATGAACGTAGTCTGATTTTCTGCAATACTGGTAAGTTGTTAAGGGATCACAGTTGCCTTTAGAGTATTCAGATGTTTAATACCTGTGATGAGGGTTCAGGTATCTGGCTTTTGTAAGGTATCAGTTAATAAATGGAAAGTGTAGTAACCAGATACTTGGCACTTCGTCACAATATATATATTATTATATATATATATAATATATATATATATATATATCTATATATATATATATATATTGATATATATATATATATATATATATAGATATATATACGTCATATCACATTGACGTGATTCATATGCATATATCGAGCTACAAATGTCCTTTAATATCTAATTGGCTCTACCTCGGAATTAATATATTTTCATATATGTTTAACCGAAGGGGAATTTTTTAGGCGATAATAGAATTGCCGGCCGACGGGCACGAACCATCGACATCTTCAATTCCAGGACAGGCAGTGAAGTCTTAGCCCACCCTGCCACCTGGAATTGAAGATGTCGATGGTTTGTGCCCGTCGGCCGGCAATTCTATTATCACCTAAATATTCCCCTTCGGTTAAACATATATGAAAATATATTAATTCCGAAGTAGAGTGAATTAGATATTAAAGGACATTTGTAGCTCGATATATTTATATATATATATATATATATATATATATATATATATATATATATGTATGTATGTATGTATGTACACACACACACACACACACACACACACACATATATATATATATATATATATATATATATATATATATATATATATATGTATGTATAACTGAATCACAAAAATTTGGAACGTGATAAATCCATAAATAAAGGTATAAGCCACGAAGGAAAAATAAACAACGGAGCTCTCGCAAGATCTTTTGACATTCAGCGTCCTTTACTTAGCAGATAAACTGACTTGCATGAGGAATTGACAGTACAGGAAAGCTCGTATAACTGACAGATAGGGATTATAAGGAGATTAGAACCTAGAATCCGGCACACCTGGAGAAAGAGTAACCTTTCCAAACAGGCATAAACATGAGTACAATTTAAAAAACAAAAACAAAAAGATTAAGTCAATCTGCTCAGACACAAGGGCAAGATAATTGAAGGATAATATAGGGTGACAGCTATTCAGAACTTTGGTAAACAAAAACTTATTCACAATACATATTCACAATACATATTAAACATACATATACAACGAAGATATCTCTAAGGCAACTGATTTGTATTTAAGTCTGTAATTATATCTTTGAGGTCATTCTTAAACATGTTACAAATGCAAGGGTCTAAATGAAACAGGCCACAACTTATATTAAAATTACAATGTGAAGTAAGTTGTAGTATAGCAGATTCTAAAAGATTTCATGATAAGACATCTTTTGACCTTGCAATTACTGAACTACCAATCCAATTTATTCGGTGGTTGTTTTCACTTAAATGAATGAATATTGGATTAGATGTTTGACCAGTTTTTACAGAATATTTATGCTGGCTTAATCTTACTTCTAAGATTAAAGGCAGTCCATACATGGAATTTCATATATTATGTTGTTGCTTTCCCTGGGGCCATTTTTTATTAACATTCCTTTTAGTGTGTTATTATAGGAAAAAACAAGGTTGACTTTAAAGGCTTTTAACAGTGATTTAATGGTTTCAAATCAGTTGAAATAAGGCAAACTAAGAATATTCTTAGAACTTTCTTTCTCCGTGTTACTTACACTATGAAACTTTTTGTGGGCTTTATTATAACAAATATCTAACATATGTGAAGGATAACATAAATCTTTCCCTATTTTTCGTATGTATTCAATTTCTTGATCGAAATATTGGGGACTGACAAAGCGCAATGCTCGTAAAAACAGAAGAAAAAATTGATATTTTGATGTTAAGATGGTGGCCTGAATAGAAATGAACATAAGTTAAGTTGTTGGTTGGTTTCCTATGAATGCTGAATTTACATTGAAATGGTTCTCCATGTATCAAAACATCTGAGAAAGGGAGGCAATTGTCTTTTTCCAATTCTAGAGTAAACTTAATCGATGGTACCTGGTTATTTAATTTAGAGAGTAAATCATTTACATCAATACCAGCAGGCAGAACACCTAAAATATCATCACCATATCTATACCACTTTACAGGAATATAAATTATATTAGGTAAGTAGCGTATTTCAAAGAATTCAATGTACAAGTTTGAGAGGAGTGGTGATGAAGGGGTTCCCATTGCCATGCCAAATATTTGTTGATAAAATTCACCATTGAATATAAACTTACAATCACAAATGCACAAACTAGTGAGTGAAATAATGTGACTTATAGGTAGAGGTAATTCATGCTGAGTTAGTTCATTACTAAGATATTCTAAAATTGAGTCTATAGGGACTTTAGCAAAAAGAGAACATACATCAAAACTAACGAATCTATTTACCAAAGTTCTGAATAGCTGTCAACCTATATTATCCTTTAATTGTCTTGCCCTTGTGTCTGAGCAGATTGACTTAATCTTTTTGTTCTTGTTTTTTAAATTGTACCCATGTTTATGCTTGTTTGGAAAGGTTACTCTTTCTCCAGGTGTGCCGGATTCTAGGTACTAATCTCCTTATAATCCCTATCTGTCAGTTATACGAGCTTTCCTGTACTGTCAATTCCTCATGTAAGTCAGTTTATCTGCTAAGTAAAGGACGTTGAACGTCGAAAGATCTTGCGGAAACTCCGTTGTTTATTTTTCCTTCGTAGCTTATACCTTTATATATATATATATATATATATATATATATATATATTAAATATACATATACATATATATATATATATATATATATAATATATATATATATATATATATATATATACATACACATAGTGCTTGATATGCCAAGCAAGAAATTACAACTAACACTTTTTGAAAAAATCTTGCTACTCTCTCTCTCCACATTACAGTAAAACATACCGTCAACAGATGTCATAAATATGTCATCAACATGCCATAAAGATATGTCGCCAGCTTATCCCATACATGTTGAAAACAAGTCGACGATCGTAAGTAGAGAATTACAGTTATACGAAGCGCTAGTAAAAATGACCGATAAGTCGTAAACTTGTACCCATACTGTTGGTGGCATGTATGCGACAAGTTGCCGGCACACGTTTAAGACACGATTTATTGCGCATATCGGTATTAGCCTTCCCACTGTAGTGATATATTACGCGGTCAACTTCAGTCACTTTCCTCTCACGTGTCAAATATGCATCAATTCACCCAATCACAAGGTTAAAGCTTTTGCCAAAGGTTATTAACGGGAGAATGATCTCCCGTTGATAACTCGGAAAAAAAAAAGCCATACGTTCAAGGCATCATACGTATGTTTTGAAAGCATGCGCAAATCGGATCTCCGTATGTTGCCTTGTACGGTTTATTTATTCATAATAAAAGACGATCACTAAGTAATTAACATACACCTCGCTTACACCATTTAATTACACAGTGGCAAAAATATAATTCCCCGTTCTATTTTATGGAAAGTTTTTGAATTAAGTAAATAAATGACCGCATGCTTAGAATGATGTGAGAAATTTCAGCTTGTGAAAGTTTAGAAAGCAATAATTTCAACTTTTAATTTAATTTACAACGTGCTTGAGATTTGTGCCAGTGACGAATGTGGAAATCCGAATCATTAAAGTGACAGTATTCAAACAACTAATACATTCTTTGCAGACCAAACATAATTATAACTAGAAACCGCACAATAGTTTGATCTGCACATAGCCACTTCCCAAATTCTCTCTCTCTTTGCTTTTATATATACATATGTATCTACATATATATAAAGTTTCCATCTATTTCTAAGTGTAAAAGCAATATGCTCTATCACCACTAGCCCTCACTTAAATATGAAAAATTTAGGTACCTACAACCGAGCTCCGAAACGGTACGTAAAGTCCAATATGTCTGGACTTCCTGTCTTGACATTCTATTTGAAAAATTCGTATACAGATACTTTTCCTGACAAATATCCAGGCATACATTATCTCCTACGTCAGTACGTTGATCACCAAGTGATTTACAGAAAGCTCTAAAAATAACAATGTGTGTCATCCACGTGCCCTCACCAGGTGACAGGAAAGATATTAATTCGACCAGCTTTGGACGTCGATGCAATGAAGCTTAAAATGGACTTCGATACAATGGAGGTTAATTAAAATGGATGTGGATACAATGGAGGTTAATAAAATGGACATCGATACAATGGAGGTTAATTAAAATGGATGTGGATGTGGATACGATGGAGGTTAAATAAAATGGACGTCGATACAATGGAGGTTAACTAAAATGGATGTGGATACAATGGAGGTTAATCATAATGGATGTAGAAACAATGGAGGTTAAAATGGACGACGTCGATGCAATGGAGGTTAAAATGCACGTCGATACAATGGAGGTTGATTAAAATGGATGTGGATACAATGGAGGTTAAATAAAATGGACGTCAATAAAATGGAGGTCAATTAAAATGGATGTTGATACAATAGAGGTTAAAATGGACGTCGATACAATGGAGGTTAATTAAAATGGATGTGGATACAATGAAGGTTAATTATAATGGATGTGGACACAATGGAGGTTAAAATGGACGACGTCGAGGCAATGTAGGTTAAAATGGACGTCGATACAATGGAGGTTAATTAAAATGGACGTCGATGAAATGGAGGTTAAAAATGGATGTCGATACAGTGGAGGTTAATTAAAATGGATGTGGATACAATGAAGGTTAAATAAAATAGGCGTCGATACAATGGAGGTTAATTAAAATGAATGTGGATACAATGGAGGTTATTTATAATGGATGTGGACCCAATGGAGGTTAAAATGGACAACGTTGATACAATGGAGGCTAAACTGGACATCGATACAATGAAGGTTAAAATGGACATGGATACAATGGAGGTTGATTAAAATGGATGTGGATACAATGGAGGTTAATTAAAATGGACGAGGATACAATGGAGGTTAATCAAAATGGACGTCAGTACGATGAAGGTTAAAATGGACGTGGATATAACGGAGGTTGATTAAAATGGACGTCGATATAATGAAGGTTAAAATCGAACGTGGATACAATGGAGGTTAATTAAAATGGATGTGGATACAATGGAGGTTAATTAAAATGGACGTCGATACAATGGAGGCTAATCAAAATGGACGTCGATACGATGAAGGTTAAAATGGACATGGATACAATGGAGGTAAATCAAAATGGAAGTCGAAACGATGAAAGTTAAAATGGACGTGGACACATTGGAGGCTAATCAAAATGGACGTCGATACAATGGAAGTCAAAAAGAAGAGTATAAAAATGGCTCGAAATCAAGATTCAAATTGAGTTAGTTCTCTCCCCTTGCCGATTGCTGACACGTGCGCGACTCCAAAGCGGTTTATTTCGTTCGTTTTGCCGCAGTGGCATTCCGACAATAATCGGATTTCAAAGAGGAATCATTTCTGGCCGGTTGTCATTTTCAATTGGAATGACCTGTTGTAATTTCAGACTGACCTTCTTTGTGGGTTTTACTTTTTTTTTTTTTTTTTAACGGAATGTGTACTTAAGGGAAAAGGCGAGTTTCATTCTTTCTCAGAGACTATTTTAAAACACGTTTTCTTAGAGGTTAAGAAATATTTCTTGTTGGTTTCTCGAGCACGTGTGCCTTATTAAATGATTCCATAGAGGGTACAAGAATTCTGCTGATAACTCCTTCCAATGGCCTGGGAAAGCAATTCCAGCACCTTGGAAATTATTGCAACGGGGGTTAGTATTCCAGACTTCTGGAAAAGTATACCACTGCATTGAGAAAGTAACCCAACGCCTTGGGAAAGTATTCCAACGGCTCGGGAAAGTAAGTATTCCAGCGCCATGGGATAGTATTCCAGACCTCTGGAAAAGTATTCCAGCGCCATGGAAAAGTATACCAGCTTCTAGGAAAGTATTCCAGTACCCTATGAAAATATTCAAGCCCCTAGGAAGGTATTCCAACGCACTGAGAAAGTATTCCAGTGCCATGAAAAGTATGTAATCTCCTTCGGAAAGTATTCTAACGTCTTTGGAAAGTAACTGGAAAGTAACCCCCATCACCTTGGGAAAGTACACCACCTCTTTGGGAAAGTATACCAGCACCTTTAAAAAGTATGCCAGCGCCCTGGGGAATTATTCCAGCTCTCTGGGAAAGTACTCAAATGCCTTAAGAAGGCATTCCAGCTCCTGAAAAAAAGACTCCAACGCCTTGGAAAAGCATTCCAGCCGCCTGAGGAAATATTCCAGCGTACAAGGAAGTGTTCCAGCGCCTTGGAAAAGCATTCCAGCCGCTTGAATAAATATTCCAGCGTATCGGAAAGTATTCCAGCCCCCTGGGAAAGTGAGGCAGAACCATAAAGGATCCATATCAACATTTGGAATGGGAAATACAAATGATTGAAAAGGTTCAACCAAATGATAAGGTGGAGTAATCTTTGATAATTAAACTACATTTTGCAATATTTTTTTTTTAGACTACAGAAATGGAATTTTTTAAAAGCATGCTTTGAGCTAGGGGAATCTAGAAAGATTAAACCTACGTCAATTTATTTGGATATCTCAGATAACAGTCCAAAATGTATTCAAGATAAGCCACATAAAAGTGAGTAAGATCATAGTACAGAGAAATCATTATTCCTGCGCGTTCAGAGAGAGAGAGAGAGAGAGAGAGAGAGAGAGAGAGAGAGAGAGAGAGAGAGAGAGAGAATGTTTTTTTCTGCTCACTGCAACTGGTACGCTCGACTGAAATACGAGTAAATTCACTTTGATGTCCAACCCGCAGCAGTAGCAGCAGCATCAAGCGTCCATGAATGAGTTAGACCATGAGAGTCCACTTAGTGGTTTACTCATCTCTCTCTCTCTCTCTCTCTCTCTCTCTCTCTCTCTCTCTCTCTCTCTGTGTGTCTGGAGAACAGGAGTAAGTAATATGGTTACTCGTGGAAATCGAACCAGATGGATGTATGGCTTAGCATACATACATACATACACGCACATACATGTATACTTTGTATATATATATGTATATATATACACATATATATATATATATATATATATATATATATATATATTATTAGATGTTTTATTCTCTGATAGTCTTATATTATCTTGCGTTCAATTTGGATAATAATAATAATAATAATAATAATAATAATAATAATAATAATAATAATAATAATAATAATAATAATAATAATAATAACAACATCCAAGTCAAATGGCAATTGACTATTTACATCAGTGTTTAAATGTACTGTGTAGTCTACTGATACAAAGTTGCGTACGTTCTTACATAAAGACGAGTATCTAAACATACACTTGCACATCAACAACCGAAAAGGAATCAGGTGAAACGCATAAATGAAAAGCATTTAAGTGTGAGTCTCACAAGAGTGAGTTTATTATCGGATACTGTCTTTATTCCCTACACCGCTGGACTATGGAATAGTCTCCCTGAGGAGATAACGCATTTGGAACCTCGAAAGTTCAAGCGAATATGCAATGCATTACTACTCTAAATCATCTCTTGTATTTTTGTTTACTAACATATTTATCTGTTTATTTATTAATCTGTTAATTTAGTGTTTCTTTTCTGATAACTGATCTCTTCTTTCTGTATTTCATATTACCTCCTGTTACTTCTTTCGAATGAACACCATATACTTTGGAAGCCTGAATTTCTAGTCAATGGTCCCTTTGAGCTTCATCCATATGAACAGTGCTCGTCTTCAGAATAATGACAATAATAATAATAATTGTTTTTAAAGGTACTTATGTTCATGCTGAGAATCGCTCCAGTTCACACACCTTCATTTCTGATACTTATTCAGTAAGATTGTGTGTCTGTGTTTGTGTGTGTGTGTGTGTGTTTGTGTGTTCATGTATGTGTGAACGCAAACGCAAACACGCTCCCAAAACCATGCCTCCAAACACTCTCATTAAATCGTCATCGAGAAGATTTACAAGCACAAGCAAAGCAATGACAACGAAATTTATAACAAGCCAGAGCTAAGTCATAACAGAAGGAAAATACTCAACCAAAGTCATAACAGGAGGAAAATATTCATAAGCAACATTCATAAACAACGCTGAATTATGCAGATTCCCACCCAGACACCTGGTTAGCCGTCTAACAGTGCTTTGGGCAAAGTGTTCCTTCATGCATAACCCTCGTGTGTGTTTTTAAACGCGTATTTTATAACCATCCCTCAACGTAACGTCCACCTGACGCTGTCAGTTGAAGGCTTTCTATTCTAGTTCCGGGCGGTGGAACATAATGTGACATTTCAACCAGAAAAATGTGGGGAACACTGACGGGAGAAAATTTGCATTAATTTTTTTCAGCAACATCTGCTGTTATGTAATTTTGATTTCAGCTTTGAAGATTATTTGAAAGTATAGTAAAAATGTCTGAGTTAACCCGTGAGGATAGTTTAAAATAGAATATTTTTTTTAACGGAAAATGCACTAAACTCTCACACTCTCTCTCTCTTTCTCTCTCTCTCTCTCTCTCTGTTATTCTTATCTTCGTTCCAACCTGCGATGTAAAATAAAGTAAGGGTGTGTGTGACTGTTAATTATCTATCTATCTGTATAAACACACACACACACACACACACACACACATATATATATATATATATATATATATATATATATATATATATATATATATATATATATACATATATATCCAGCCATCACATACACCCTTAACTCATTTTATATCATAAGTTTGAACGGAAGGGAATAAAGACAAGAAGAGAGAGAGAGAGAGAGAGAGAGAGAGAGAGAGAGAGAGAGGAGAGAGAGAGAGAGGTCTCTCTTTCTATTACAATTAGTGTTTGAGGAAAGGAAACGTGAAAGCTACTACTTCCTGGCATGTTTTAATGATCATAATGCTCTGTGGGTGTCCATAAATTACAGGTATAAGAGGGGCTGTACGATAAGTGGCACGTGTAGACGAGGGTACCTTCGTCCAGGAGTGTTCAGGGAAATTGTAATGCATTCTGATGTTCAGAGCATGTACCGTTCTTGTCGGTAAAATGAGATATATAATAAAGGTCCATCTTGTGCTCCGGTGGCTGCAAAGTTGCAAATTGAACTTACAAATTTCCAGCATTCAACGAATTAATTTTTAAACCTGGGAAATTATACTTCGTTTAAATATCCTACAATGTGTATAATATTCGTTTAAATATCTTAAACTTGTCTAATATTCAGAACACGTACTGTTCCTGTAAACTGTGAGATTTTATTATCATTCAGGTTCTTATTACCCTCAAGTGGTTGCAAATTAAACTTGCAACTTTCCAGCGTTTATAGAATTTTTTTAAAGTTATGGACATTCTAATATATTATGGTATTGTCAGTAAACTTTTAGATATTATCAAGTGCTTATAAATTTAACTTACAATTTTCCAGCATTTAATTTTTTTTTTAATCACAGATATTCAAATATATTCTAATATTCAGCACCATTCTTGTGGATGAACTGAGAGATGTTATTTAGGTTCTTCTTGCCCTCAAGTGGTTGCAAATTGAAATTGCAACTTCCCAAAATTCAAAGACATTTTTTTAATCAGGGAAATTCTGATATACTATTATGATACTCAAAGCACGTAACGTTCTTGTGGCCATTTTGAGTTATAATCATTTACGTCCTTCTTGCCGTCAGGTAGTTGCAATTTGAATTTGCAATCTTTCACTCTCCAAAGAGCATTTTTTCTTCTAAATTGTCAAATTGTATTTTGTTTAAATATCCTAGACGGGTCTAAATGCTCAAAGCAGAACAACGAAGAAGATAAAGCGTCATTATAGCGACGATGAAGTGTGGAATAAGGCAAGTAGGCGTCGTTGGCAGAACTTTAAATATATATCTAATTCACTAAATGAAACGAAAACGGTAAATGGTAATTTATGCAAGCAATTACAAGAGTTTCTCTTGTTTTCAAGCATAAGCAGCAACAAGAGATTAATCAACAGCAGGTTTCATGAGACGGCGGCTGGTCGTTAACTGAGCATATGGTAGGAATATCAAGATGGCAGATGTTCACAACCTTATTTTGACCTCTGGGCAAACTCTCTCTCTCTCTCTCTCTCTCTCTCTCTCTCTCTCTCTCTCCTCTCTCTCTCTCTCTCTGGCCTCGTAGCGTAAGCGTACAGACACGTGTTCGGTTCCTGGAACAAGACAGAGAGACAGAGGTGCACTGCCTCACAAACCATGTTTGCAACTGTTGACCTGAACATGCCTGGTCGTTAGTTGTCAGCGGTTGGTCGCATCGGGGATAGACTGGACGAAGAGGAAAGAAGAATCAACAAAAGCGTGAATAGGCACTTCTCCTTTAAAATGGAAATCGCGATATTATTATTATCATTATAAAAAATGTGAGGGCCTCAACGTGATAATCCTCGCCTTTACCGGGGTAAAGCCTTCCACCGTCACCCCTGCACCCAACCACCTCCCCCCCCCCCCTCTCTCTCTCTCCCTCTCTCCTCCTGCATTTAAAAGGGGTGTCCTAATAACCCATTCGACCGACGGAATATATGTATCAAAGAGTACGACCTCGCTTTTTTTATTTATTTTTTTTATTAGTTAGTAGTCCACCATATACACAGCAATTCTTTTAAAGCATAGATTAAGTCCCGACTTTGTAAGTAATCACAAACGATAAGCTGCTTTCATCACCTTTCGGAAGGTTATGAATTATGATCGCAGGGTCATGGAATAGCCCGCAATTCACGGTATTAGGGGAAATAGTTGACTTTATTACCATAGTTCCTGCGCGCGTATGTATATGTGTTTTATTCCTGAGCTTGCGTCGTTAATTCATATGAATCAATTGCAAGAGTAATAAGCCTTGCTTGTAGTGTATGTATATATATATATATATATATATATATATATATATATATATATATACATATATATCTAAATATATATATATATATATATATATATATATATATATATATATATATATATATATATATATCGAGCCACAATGTCCTTTAATATCTAATTCGCTCTACCTCGGAATTAATATATTTTCATATATGCTTAACCGAAGGGGAATTTTTTCTCGATAATAGATTTGCCTGGACCAGGGCGCGAACCTATGGATCCTTTCAAACCCAGGAACGTCAGTGAAGCTTTACCTACTACACCACCGCGGTGGTGTAGTAGGTAAAGCTTCACTGACGTTCCTGGGTTTGAAAGGATCCATAGGTTCGCGCCCTGGTCCAGGCAAATCTTATTATCGAGAAAAAATTCCCCTTCGGTTAAGCATATATGAAAATATATTTTAATTCCGAGGTAGAGCGAATTAGATATTAAAGGACATTGTAGCTCAATATATGTATATGAATCACGGAAATGTGATATGACTTATATAAAATATATTATATATATCGATTGATATAGATTAATATAATAATATTAATTATAATATATATATATATACATATATATCTAAATACATACATATATATATATATATATAATATATATGCTTAAAAAATCACAGTAGATGCATGGACTTCATAAATAAGCGAATTCCACAGGAAAATGATAGTCAGAAATCCAAGCGCTTTCGTCTTTACTCAGACATTGTCAAGGAGTTAATGAGGTACAATTGGAGAGAAAGGTTTCAGGTACAACACAAGATCAAGAATACCAGATGGTTAATTGTCAAAAGGGTAAAAATTAAAAGAGATAATCCAGGATTATCGGATATCACACGGTCACAAACCTAAACGAATTGACCCTAACCGAAATTACAAAGTTTCTTTAGAGTCCAAAACATGTAAAAACTGAATATATTAATTTTGTTGCTTATATTTATCTACAACTTTTTTCATTATGAAAGCATCAGTTTAAATAAACCAAGACTTAAATTTAGAACATTTCTATTATTTGACTTGATGAAACTAGATTCAATGATATTCCTTTTAACTGTCTCATTACATGGGATTAAGGCTCTTGCTTGACTCCAGTTAATAGGATGGTCTAAATCTCTCATATGTACGAATAATGCATTCGATATTTGCCCAGTTCTCACAGAATACTGATGCTGTTTGAGACGTTGTGAAAGAGATTTACCGGTTTGTCCGTAATAGACTTTATCACACTTTTTGCAAGGAATTTCATATATGCAGCCTGGAAGATCTTTAGGAGAATTTTTGATTATTAAACTCTTGACATTAATATTACTGAAAACAACATTTATGTTAAAAAGCTTTAAAATTCTAGAAATATCTAAAAACCTTTCATCATAGGGTAATTTTAGAATGTTATTCTTATTAAATTCAAGTTTTTCATTAGTTGAATAAAATGTTTTTCTAGCTCTTTTCCATGCCACATCTACAAAAGTCCTTGGGTATTTAAGTTTCATTGCAATATCATAAATAGTTTTAATTTCAGCGTCAATAACTGCGGTCTACAGACACGTAAAGCCCTTACAAACATCCCAGAAAAAACAGAGAATTTAACATTTTGATGGTGATTGGAGTAGTAATGAACAAAAGAGGCAATATTAGTTGATTTTCGAAAGACTGAAAAGGTGAAATTTCTATCATTTCTATGGACAGTTACATCAAGAAAATTCAAATTACAATTTCTTTCTTCCTCTACGGTAAATTTTATAGATTGGACTAAATTATTGAGATTATTAAGGAATTCCTGGAGATTTTCGTGAACTGGCCAAATACAGAAGATATCATCCACGTACCTAAACCAAATAACTTTCTGGGGCAAAATTCTTGGTAAGTTTTGTCTCAAAAAATTCCATGTAAATATTGCTAAGGACAGGAGATAAGGGATTACCCATAGCCATGCCAAACTTTTGTACAAAATATTCCCCATTAAAACAAAATTTACTACCTTTGATACATAACCTTATGAGACTAATGAGGTTTGCCACACTTAAAGGAATGTCATGACGTTCTAATTCCTCCTCCAAATATTCAAGTAAGTCATCTAAAGGCACTTTTGTAAATAAAGAGACATCAAAACTAACCATATTAAAATAAAAATTCAAATTCAAACTATTCAATTTGTTTATAAAATCAACATTGTTTTTAACATTCGTGTTAGAAATGTTCCTAACAAAGGAGTAAGAATTTTTACAAGCTATTTAGATAAATTCTACGTAACTGAGCCCACTGAACTAATGATTGGTCTGATAGGGTTATTGATTTTATGTGTCTTGACTAAACCATACATATAAGGTAGGGAGGCACATTGCGGTGTAAACTGTTTAATTAAATGGTCCAAGCCCTTCAAAATGGATTTAATTTGTTTATTAAAATGGGAGTTTACTGTCTGTGTAGGGTCAGACCTCAGTTTCGTATAAGTATCAGTATCATTTAGCAATGTCATTATTTTACTTATATAGTCACTTTTATTCATTATTACCACTGCATTAGATTTATCTGCTTTAGTCACTTTAACTGTATCGTCTTCTTTAATCTCACGGGTACATTAGGGGGAGAAGGCTTACACATAGCACCATACACAATACCTTTACAAATATTGATATCATCAGGGCATAGGTTTTGATTAAATTTTTCTAAATAACTTTGTAATTTCGGTTAGGGTCAATCTGTTTAGGTTTGTGACCGTGTGATATCCGATAATCCTGGATTATTTCTTTTAATTTTTACCCTTTTGACAATTAACCATCTGGTATTCTTGATCTTGTGTTGTACCTGAGACCTTTCTCTCCAATTGTACCTCATTAACTCCTTGACAATGTCTGAGTAAAGACGAAAGCGCTTGGATTTCTGACTATCATTTGTTTTCCTGTGAATTCGCTTATATAAAATATATATATATATAGATATATATATATATATATATATATATATTATATATATATATACATATCTATATATATATACATATATATATAGATATATATATATATATATAGATATATACATATATATTTATTTATATAAATAATATATGTGTGTATATGTATTTATACTCGAAAGTAATAACATTCCATAATACCTGTTTTCCAGATGCTTTAAAATGACTATATTATGAAATAACATTAATAGATTCCAGAGAACTGGAAAAAAAAACCTATCTGCCTCTGGTATATGCATTTGCTGGTGACAGGTCGAAATTCCCCAATGATAGAGGTAGTAGTTAAACGAGGCGTACAGGAATGGAGCAATAACTGAAAAATATCTTCACCAGGATATTCTCGTATTAAGAAAAAATGAGATTTTTTTTTTTACAGAGCATTTTTAAATAATTTATGAGAACAAAAATCCCCGTAGCGGAATAGTGCCGTCAGGGCATCTCACGTGGAGGACTGTAGGCAGTACTAAAGGTCGTTTGCAGAGTCCCTACGGAACCTAACAGCGCCCACTTTTTTTTTTTTGGCGGGTTGGGGCCCCTTTTACTTTACTTTCATCCCCGTTCCTTTCTTCCACTTTGCTGTCCAACCACTCGAACTCCCTCTCTTCGCTGTCTTAGGAGCTGAATAGCTGGAAGTGCCCCATTGCTTGGGTTGATTACCAATTGTTCATAAATCTTGTGACATCAAAAAAGAATACGATTTAAAGTGAAAATCTTGATATATATTATATAAAGAAAATATTTATGAAACGAAACATTATAAGTTTATTCCATAACTTCACCTTCTGAATAATAATAATAATAATAATAATAATAATAATAATAATAATAATACCATGGGACACCAGAGTAGAAGAGAGAAAGAGAGAGAAATGATTGATAAGTATCAGGACCTGAAAATAAAAATAAGAAGGATATGGGATATGCCAGTAGAAATTGTACCCATAATCAAAGGAATACTGGGCACGATCCCAAGATCCCTGAAAAGGAACCGGGAAAAACTAGATGCAGAAGTAGCTCCAGGACTCATGCAGAAGAGTGTGCTCCTAGAAACAACACACAAATTGAGAAAAGTGATAGACTCCTAAGAAGGCAGGAAGCAACCCGGAACCCCACACTATGAAAACCACCCAGTCGAATAGGATGACTGTGATAGAAAAAAAAAACAATATAATAATAATAATAATAATAATAATAATAATAATAATAATAATAATAATAATAATAATAATAATAATAAAAGCTTGGATTTGCAGGAGCCTTAGAACATTAAAAAACTCACTATATACCTACAATAAAAATGCTACATCATCCATTGTAGAGCGAGATCTGATAACCCTCAGGGTATACAGAAAAAAGTACACAGAAAGAAAAATGAAAGAGAAAACGCGAAAAAGAAAGAGAAGGACTAGGGCCCAAGCCATTACTCTTGCGACGGGGCTTCGGGGCAGAAAGACGATGATGGTGATGATGGGATTTGAACGTGTGACTTCATCTCGACCTTTTGAGGTCACGATTCCAAAAATAACTTTCCGGATTTGTCTCCCTCTTCCTCCTCCTCCTACTCGTCATTCCTCTCATTCCCTATTCCCTCCTCCTACGCATTTTGTGATTCATTGTTTTGCCTCATTGTCCGAAACACTATGTTTTTTATACACATGTTTCGATCTGATGTATATGTATATAATATGAGAATTCAGGAGAGTGGAAAATATAAAACATCCATTGTAATGAAAATTAAAGATAAGACAAATCTCCTTGATGAAGTTTTTATTTCTTCTCTGGAGAAAGCAACTCGCTAATGTATGTCAGAACCTTTAATTGGACCACACAGCAACTTCCTGACCACTAATGGCCACAGTATAAAGAAAATTGGTGGTTGCTCATTCCTTTTCTCCCTAATTTACTGTACAGACAACATTATACCTCATTCCCCACCCCCCACCCCAATGTGATAATGTATGACACTTTTATTGCCATATATTGTTGTCTGTAGCATCCTATGTTTTAATGGTTGAAATTTGTCATAGTCAAATTCACTACCATTATTCACTAGTTTTATGAGCATTTTCCCCATTATTATGATTATTATATGTCATGCATATACTCACTGACTGGACTTTCTTTATTATAGCAAATGGAAGATTATATTTATTAAAAAAAAAAAACATTGGAACAATGTAATGCGTTTGGTTTCAGTTTTCAACTACCTCTTTCTACAGCAGTGTCTTCTTTAATATTCTGAAATCTTTGCCACAGCCTAAAATTTTTTATCATATGTTCTTGTACCTTTATATTTTTTCCGGATCTATAATATATATATGGATAGATTCTGTTCTCTAAGAGTAATCTGCTAATGGTACTTTGCTTTGTTCATTCTCCTCCTCACCTGAACAAAAAACCGTCCAATCTCCTACAAGTTTTCTTATTCAGGAATGATGAACACCTCTTGCAGTGTCTTACTTATGCTACAATTGAAAATACGAAAGTCTTTAGCTTTCATTCGCCCTGACAGTAATTCATTAACGAAGTGGTAGAAAGGGGAGGGGTCCAGAAGTAGTTGATAGGGGTTAGTGTTGTGGATGGGGTTACGGGGTGGGGGTTGGGGGGGCGATCATGTCTAATTTACCTGAATCTTAGGGCTGAGTGGATAAAGTTAAAATTTCACTCGGCGCAAGGAAATGAATTACGAGTGAATCGTGATTCGCTATATTAAGTTAAACAAGATTTACAGCGTGGAAATATAAATGCTTTGCTGAATATCTTCTTATCCTCCTCTGCATCTTTTTTTTATATCCATTTAAAAAAAGGATAATATATATATATATATATATATATATATATATATATATATATATATATATATATATATATATATATATATATATAACAATCTGTATAATTTCAAATCCTTGAAAATTCGTTCAGCAGTGCAAGAAAAAGTGAGCCGAAGAACCTATAAATCCTTGAAATAACGCAGTATTACCTCATTCTTCTTAAACATTCTTCAAAATCTTAGTGTTCAACCACAGACGTAATCTTACGAAACGTCGTAATCAAAATTTTGCGGTAACCTTTTGAACTGTCAGATCCAAATGTTGTAGATTCTTACCTTATAATATGTGGAAGCACTGAAAGAATTACGTTTTAGAATCTAGCAGAGAGGAACGCTTTACTTTTTTTTCCCATGCCACTATAATTTCATTACTTAAAGATATTCAGTGTAGCAGTTCTCCAGAACATTCACTGACACATAATATGTAATCATCATTGTTTTATTGACGTTTTAACAATAGTGTTGAAAATAAACCGATATATTGATACATACCGAAACAAACAAACACTGCAAAACTCCTTTATATAAAAACAAAGATGTTTTTGAAGAAAATCACAAAAGCAGCACTTTTGCACGAGCGCGAATAAACATACAAATAAAATGGAAAGAGCTTAAAAAAAGTAATAAACGAAAACCTCATATATACATATATATATATAGATATATATATATATATATATATATATATATATATATATATATATATAGTATATATATATATATGTATATATATATATATATATATATATATATACTATATATATATATATATAATATATATATATATATATATATATATATATATATATATATATATAAACAAAGCAACACAGAAAAACCACACACTGACTCAGCGTTCCACTCGACTGGACGAGACAATGAAGCCAGAGAGAAGGTTTGGAATAATTTCTCAAACTTCAGCAGTTTTGGCGGAACAGCCGCCGACTCCTGGGAGCTCTAATGTTTGGGAAATTTTTCTAACTCCTTCTGGAAATAATCCCGAGAGAGAGACCTTACAGACCTTACCTTACCTTACAGACCTTACAGTTCGTTCGGGTTGCCCCAGGTCCCTCAGTGTGAGGCACCTCTAATGTCTACCAGAGAGTTGCTAGTACATCTTCCGGTATATTTTGCATCTTCCAATCTTGGATGGTCTGGGATGCAGTTTAGATATTTGTCGAGCTTATTCTTAAACACATCTACGCTCACTCCTGATATATTCCTCAGATGAGCTGGCAACGCATTGAATAGACGCTGCATTATCGATGCTGGTGCGTAGTGGATTAATGTCCTGTGTGCTTTCCTTATTTTTCCTGGTATTGTTTTGGGCACTATTAATCTACCTCTGCTTGCTCTTTCTGATATTTTTAGTTCCATGATATTTTCTGTTATTCCTTCTATCTGTTTCCATGCCTGAATTATCATGTAGCGTTCTCTTCTCCTTTCTAGACTATATAATTTTAATGATTGTAGTCTTTCCCAGTAGTCAAGGTCCTTAACTTCTTCTATTCTAGCTGTAAAGGACCTTTGTACACTCTCTATTTGTGCAATATCCTTTTGATAGTGTGGGTACCATATCATATTGCAATATTCAAGTGGACTACGAACATATGTTTTATAAAGCATAATCATGTGTTCAGCTTTTCTTGTTTTGAAGTGCCGTAACAACATTCCCATTTTTGCTTTACATTTTGCCAAAAGAATTGCTATTTGATCATTGCATAACATGTTCCTATTCATCATCACACCAAGGTCTTTAACTGCTTCCTTATTTGTGATTGTCTCATTATTAGGTCCCCTATATGCATATAGCTTTCCTTCTCTGTCTCCATAATTTATTGATTCAAATTTATCAGAGTTAAATACCATCCTATTTTCCTCTGCCCAATCATATACTTTGTTAAGGTCTCTTTGTAGAGCGTTCCTATCTTCATCACAAGTAATTTCTCTACTTATTCTTGTGTCATCAGCGAAACTATTCACTACCGAATCCTTAACATTACTGTCTATGTCTTCAATCATAATAACAAACAGTATTGCAGCTAACACCGTACCTTGTGGCACACCGGATATTACCTTGGTTTCATCCGATTTCTCATCGTTTGCAATAACTATCTGTTTTCTGTTGTGTAAAAATTCTTTTAACCATCTTCCTATTTCATCTACGATATTGTGTTTTCTAATTTTCTTTGCTAATATATTATGGTCTACTTTGTCAAAAGCTTTTGCAAAGTCTAGATAAACCACATCTGTTTCATTTCCGCTTTTCATATTTTTGAATATGTTCTCTCGGTGGACTAACAGTTGGGTTTGTGTACTTTTTCCGGGTACGAAACCGTGTTGTCCTATATTAAACAAATTATTTTTTATTAAATGTTTCATAATATTTTTCTTCATTACCCTTTCATACACTTTCATAATATGTGATGTTAGGCTCACAGGCCTATAATTACTTGCCTCAAGTCTTGATCCATTTTTGAAAGTAGGGGTGATATATGCTAATTTGTGCTCATCATAAATCTTGCCTGTATCTACACTTTGTCTTAATAATATTGCAAGTGGCTTTGCGATAGAATGAACTACTTTCTTTAACAAAATAGCAGGGATTCCATCAGGCCCTGCAGCAGCTCCATTTTTAATTTCATTAATTGCCTGCACAATATCAGCTTCATTAATTTCTATGTCAGCTAAATATTCACTATTTTCGTCCCTTACTTCTATATCATTATCTATTACTATTCTAGGGGTGAATTCTCTCTTATATCGTTCTGTCAGTATGTTGCAAATTTCCTTTTTTTCATTCGTTAATCTCCCTTCAATTCTCAGAGGGCCTATTTCTATTCTTCTTTTATTCATCTTCTTCGCATATGAGTATAATAGTTTGGGGTTTTGCTTGATATTTAATAGGGTTTTTTCTTCCAATTCCCGTTTTTCATTTTCTTTTGATTGTATAATCTTTTGTTCTGCATTTTCTATCTTACTTTTTAGTTCTATAACTTTCCATGCATTTTTTTTCTTTTGCAAGACCTTTTTTCCACTTTCTGATTTTCTGGAACAAGATCCTTCTGTCTCTTGGTATGCATGAATGATGTTTTTTACTTTTCTTCTTCGGTATATATTTATCCACTATTTTCTCTAATATTTTATATAATATCTCCGTATTTACCCTTACGTCATCGCTTACGAAAATGTTATCCCAATCTTTGTTTAATTCTTCATTTATTTCTGACCATTTTATATTTTTACTGTAGAAGTTGTATTTTCCATATCCTTCCCATTTTTTTCATTTCTTGCTTATCTCTGTTTTCACTTGCTTTGGAATGAACTGTTAATTCTATGACATTATGGTCTGAAATACTCGCATTATAAACTATTATTTCTTTAACATAATTCACCTCGTTCACAAATACTAGGTCTAAAGTATTTTCCTTTCTTGTTGGCAGGTGATTTATTTGTTGAATGTTGTATTCTAGTAGCATATCTAATAGCTTTTCGAATTGCCTCTTATCTTCTGCACTACTATTACTCCCTTTTTTATATGTATAAGTACATCCACAATCTCCTATTCGTACTTTCCATTCTACGAAAGGAAAGTTGAAGTCACCAGATAGGAGAATAGTCCAGTCCTTGTGATTTCTACATATATCATCCAATTTTTCAATTATTAAGTCAAACTCTTTAGTATTAGGAGGTCTATATATTACTATGTTCATTAATTTTTCAGATTCAAATTCTACCGCTATTAGTTCACATTCTTAGTTACTATATTTCTCATATATTTTTCCTTGTTTTTTGTCTTTCCCATATATTGCGGTTCCCCCTTGATTCCTATTTTTTCTATCTGATCTATAAGTTTGGAACCCTTTTATTTGATCATCATTCCCAGTCTCTTGGGAATACCAGGTTTCACTTATATTCATTATATCTATTTTCTTTTCAATTTGGGTTAGTTCTTCTAAGTACTCTATTTTTCTTTTTGAGTTACTCGTAACTAAACCCTGCGCATTCATCACTTTGATGGTTTGCGTGTTTTCTCCTTCATTTAATATTGGTAGTAATAAGGATTTTCCCATGTCTCTTTCCTGTTCTGGTATGTTGTTCTTTTTTCATTTCCAGAAATTCTGACATTAAAAAATCCAACTTTTCCATAATATTTGATCTTCCTTCATCATAATTATTCATTTTGTGTCTGAATCTGCAATTTTCTCCGTTTCTGCAATATCCTCTTGCATAATAAATACAGTTATTATCCCTTGAGTAGAATTTTTTTTGGAGCTGATGCATTGAAATTTTTTGCTGACATCTCTGCATATCTCATTGGTGGTTTGCTTTTCTCTTTTACCTGATATTCTTGATTTCTCTCTTTATTTGTTTCTTTCTTATTTTGGATTTTATTACTTGGTTGGTTATTTATTTGATTATGATTCATGGCTACAGGGTGCATATATTTGCATTTTTTGTCGAACTTACATCCTTTTCCTTCTTTTAGGTTTTTGCATATTTTTGGATGCAGATCTCTGCAATCATCCCCATATCCATCTAGGTATGCACATTTACCATATATTTCATAGTTGTGACATACCTTAGGATGTTTGTAGTAACATCTTTCTCCAAATCTGCAATTCCCTCTTTTCAAAAGGTTGCAGATTTTGTCTTTCTTGTCTATTTTTTCCTCTTTCCCGTCATTGTGTAGATCTGGGTAGAGCCTCTTCGGGATTTGCTTTTCTGTTGCCATATCGTAATTTATTTCTTCGTAGGTATGCTGCTTTATTGCCTCATATGTAGTATCAATGAGTATCTCTGCATCCATACTTTTATCTTGTTCTTTGTTTTTCCTTATTTTTTCTGTCATTTCATTTTTGTTTACTTCTCTTCCGTTTTCCTCTTCTTCTTCTTCTTCTTCTTCTTCCTCTTCCTCTTCTTCTTCATCCTCAACTATTTGTACATTCAATCTTGATTTAATAACATTGTCTATCCATGATAGACATGTTGAACAAAAAATTTTTGTATCTTTTCTCATATCTTGTATTACCTCAGCACACTGTGGATGGGTCGGAATGTTGCATGCAGCACATTTTCTGATTAGGTTTTGTGGATTGACTATGCTATACCAAACCTTACACAGTTTGCATGCTTTTGGCATTCTTTTTCCTAATGCGTCAATTAGGATATTCACAAGATTCACCTTATTCATTTTCTTTGTCGGAATATGTTGGTTTATGTATATTTTCTTTATGAGTCTCTTGACCACTTGGATTTTATTTGGAACTTCTTCAATTATTTTCAAGATGTTTTCATTAGATTTATTCCAGTTTGAAGGATTATATCCTTCTAATATATCTATGAATGCTTTTGTATCTTTTTGGTTAGGACTGTTGCTGATTTCATAGATGAGAAATGCCAGTTCCCTTCCTGCTACCTCATCGTATTGCGAATCTGCTAAACACGCTAAATTACGCCATCTCTTCCCGCAGTTGGAACTTACTGCCATCTTGTTCTGATTTACAGTATTACACTTGATAAACTAACTTAGAAGACGCTTTATCCTACTATTTTCACACTAATCTTATCACCGATAGTTCACGAACACTTCTAGATATTTCTCAAATTCTAGTCGTATGTTAAACTTGTGATATCTGTTGATTAATCTGATTTCACGCGGGAACGTCTCACCAAGCAAGATGGCTACTACAGAGAGAGAGAGAGAGAGAGAGAGAGAGAGATTGCTGACGCAGTTTGGTAAAGATTTGATTTGAAGGATAGCTCGAACTGTCACAGGATTAGGAGACGAGAGGGCAAACATTTGTGTGTCTGTGCGTGTTTTGATATGCAACGGAAAAACGGCAGATTTTATTCACCATTTTTTGTCGTTGCACTTTCTGACAAAGTGCATTTGCATTAAAATCATACAATACATTGTTTTCAACGGGACGGAGGGGGTGGGGAGGAGTACTGGTCAAAGAAAAGAATGGATATGTATGTAAAAATAACCGTATGTTTGACTGTTTTTATTTTCGCAGGTGAACATGTTTTTCGTTAGGCTAGCAATACAAGCAACTTTAATAACGATTGAATATAAATCGGTAGCATTAGGAACATCTAAATTAATCTTATATCCAGTAGAAGTATGGCAAAAAATAATCCTCTACCAAAATTCAGCAGAGCTAACAAGGTTCCCGAGTTATTTTAATCTATACAAACTCAACTAGAGTTAGATGAATTTTGCACTGCTCCTCCTTCCTTTCAGGCCAATAGAGTTAATCTCTTGTTATACATAATTTTAGAATTCATTTGATTACTGTTTACGAGAGAGGTTTACTTGGATTTTTTTTTTCTCAAGCAGAGGAATCGGTGGTGTTGTTTAAGCGTGGGTCTGTTTCTGAAATGATAAAAACATATATAGCATATCTCTGTAGGAATTTTTTTTTCTAATTTTCTATTTTTTACGCGTGGGTCCGTTTCCATAATGAAAGTATAAAAAGTAACCCTTTCTTTATAATAAACATATGTCGCAAATCTCCATAAGAAGTTTTTCTGTCATTTTTTACGCGTGGCACCATTTCCATGATTTAAGTATAAAAACTAATCATTACAAAAAACAGCTCACAAATCTCTATAGAAAGTTTTTTTTACGGTTTCATTTTTTTCTATTCTTGTTTTTTCCTCTCTTGACGTATGGGTCCTTTTCCCATAATCATAACAACTAATCCTTAAGAAAACCATGTCACTCTATGGGGAAGAACCGTAAGCAGATTATTTTCCCTTGTAACACTTCATGTATCCTTTGTACTTAAGTATGAATACAAAATATAGCCTAAAAATTTTACAATTTTCTATAGGGCGGAACCGTCAACAAGTTTTTAATTTTTTTTAATAGAGCATCATGTATCCTTTGTACAAAAGTATGAATGTACAATGGTCTTACTGAAAGTTTTGCAATATAACAAGACGTACAATTTAAAAGAAAAACATTTCCCATCCTTATATGGAAACCACTCCAGAGATGAACAATATTTGCAGTTGTCACTACTGAAGATGAAAAATCAATTTAAACATTAGTTTCTAGTAAGTCACAACTACTTAAAAATAGTGTTAGTACTTGCACCAACAATACCTAAAGTCTAAACAACAATCTCAACGGATGTTCTTTGTGTGAATATTTACCGTTTTGTAGACGCTAATTAT
This sequence comes from Macrobrachium nipponense, assembly GCF_015104395.2. Classification (NCBI taxonomy): domain Eukaryota; kingdom Metazoa; phylum Arthropoda; class Malacostraca; order Decapoda; family Palaemonidae; genus Macrobrachium; species Macrobrachium nipponense. The sequence continues at coordinate 40,249,855 of NC_061096.1, forward strand.
CAGTGTTTTTTCAGAACAGAAAATTGAATTTAATTATAAGGCTAATTATTTTTATAAATGCTGATGAATTATTGTAGCTATACACTGTAAACATGTAATAACTACGGATATTAATATGTAATATTTTTATTCTGTTAATACGAAAGTCCGCTAGAATAATAATTCAGAGGAAGTTGTCTTAACCGTTCAAATTCCACAATACACAATAAATGTACTATGCATTCAATTTAGTACACAATCCACACACACACACACACACACACACACACACACACACACATATATATATATATATATATATATATATATATATATATATATATATATAACTACATATGCGTGCATGTGTATCTTTGCGCGTCTAAATGTCTTTAGTTTCAGTTATGCATCATAACGACTCTGTTATATCGGAGAGAACTAACATTACACGATGTTAATAAGACAATACAGCATCACGCATTACATATATATATATATATATATATATATATATATATATATATATATATATATATATATACATATATATACGCGCGAGTGTGTATGTATATATATATGGGTGTGTGTGTATAGGAAAAAGAATAGTATGGTCAAGTAGCCAGTGCGTTGCTTCTCAAGATTGACGATAAATAATGATAAAGAGGAAAACGAAAAGAAAGGTAATCATTATCAACAGCCTCAATCCCTCTAACCAGTTCCACACGGCCCTTAAATCATGTCGTTTAATGAGCGTCCTCTTGCAGGAAAAGGGCCCGTTAAACACAAAATTAGCAGGGGCAAAAATCCCATATATTTCGGCATTTCCTTCCACTTTCAACACCGGGAAATCTGGCAGACAAGGAGAGAGCAAATTGTCTTTATTAGGTCGGAAATGATGTTGACGGGTTATCAGTTTTAATCTTCATATTTTGAGGGATTCTACTTCGTATCTTTACCTTGATTTAGTCGATGATACATGCTCTCTCATGATCTTTTCTTCGTCACGAATAACACAAAATAAAATCCTCATTTTTCTTGAATCTGAACTACTGATGTATTCCGGATACTTCAGTGAGATAATTTATGACAATATATTTCTCATACATTCTCTATTGGACAACAGGCAAGTCAGCACCCAATTTTTCTATTGCTAGAACAGATTCATATCAATTTCAATATCTTGACATAAGCCTTGACGACATCCAAATGAATAGGCCTATATTCTATTTTTTTACCTGTTATTATTTTAAGCGTTTAAAAAATGCTCATAATAGCTTGAGTCTTGTATGGAGAAAAATCCAGTTATGTATGGATACATATATTTAACAATTAATCTAAACAGAGATCTTTCGGGAATCTGTTCGATTCCCCTTTTGAACCTCAATAATAATAATAATAATAATAATAATAATAATATAATAATATATAATATAATAATGATAATAATATAAATATAAAATAATAATAATAATAATAATAATAATAAAATAATAATAATAATTAATTATTATTATTATTATTATTATTATTTTATTATTATTATTATTATTATTATTAAAGTAGCCAAGTGCCTCGGTTATGACTCTGATGACGGGAAAGCCACAGTCTTCCTAATTGACGAATTGACGGTACTCAAGTGCTAGAAACCGAAGCCTCCACATAAGATTACAACTAAAGCAACTACGCCGGTTCCTCAGTGCGTAACGAAACCCCCCTTTCTTAAATATTCATAGACGAACATCGTCCGGTTCTTGGATATCATCTTTCCCCGTCATCATCGGTATAATCAGCACTCCTTGTAAACATTCATCATCTTCCTGTCATCTCCGGCCGTTGTAGACGGCGTGTTTTACTGAATGCCGTACCCGAGTATCCTATTTCTTACGTAGCTGCGTAATCGTCATAACAGCTGTTATTACCTTTGCTTGCTTGCTTGCAAAACCACGTGAGGACTGGGAAAAAAAATACCAGACTGGCTCCACACACACACAAAAACGAATGGATGCGAACTTCTTTAAGTAACCCGGCCGACTGTCTCTCTCGAGGTATGAGTGAGTAAAAAAAAAAAAAAAAAAAAAAAAAAAAAAAAATAACTTTAGGAGGTTGAAAAGGCCCTTGGGGAGGAACATGCGGCCTCCGAGACATCATTTAGCGCGTTTTAATGTTTGCAAGGTTACGTTTGGATTACCAAAAATAGAACGGGTTGTGGGGGGAGGGGTGTTGTAACTCCCAGTTTTCCTGCTTTATGTCGTTTATGAATAGAGCTCGTGTGATGGAATAACTCACTCTGTCAGTCTGTCTGTTTAAGGTTTAGTGGGGTGTAGTGGCCTCCTTTACTCAACAGATGGGTGTACTCATTTTTCCCGATGTATGCACGCATACCTGTTCTGTTAATAATCGCCGCTCGCACGTCGTGTTAATTAGGACTCTTGTTTGTAAGAATGTTCAGCTTTGACCACAAATTCACGCTGAGAGTTAGAGAACACACCAAGACGTCCTATTAACGCGTAATTGTTCACGTTATTTTTTTGTTATTCAACCATCTTCTCATTTCTAAAATTATAGTTCTTTGGCTTCCCACCATTCTGCGAGAACTTTTTTTATTTGCTTTCTTCAGGTTTGGGCTACTTAAAGATAGTGAGACGACGTCCCGTTGTCACTTGGATTTAAAGCAATGCACAATAACTGAAAAGAATTAGCATTTGATTGACAGCCGTCTTATCTCATCTTTTTCGGATTAGCTTCGTCCACAAGCTTTTCATAAAAAGTCAAAACAGAAATGGAGTTCTTTTTATCGGACTTTGCACATCAGTGCTCTGTTAAATCTGTTAAATAACATGATTCATAACTATGTCTTCACATTGTATAGTACTTGAAGTAGTAATAGCAGCAGTAATTGTAGTAATAAGCAGTATGATAGAACTATAGAAGACTAATTAAATCCCACATAATGAAACATTTCTTGTGATTTGGTTTTCGTTATATATATATATATATATATATATATATATATATATATATATATATGTATATATACTATATATATATATTATGTATATATATATGTATATATATATACATATATATATATATATATATATATGATATATATATATGTATGTATATATATACACATAGATATATATATATATATATTATATATATATATATATCTATATATATAGTATATAATTATATTATATATATATATAACGAAAACCAAATCACAAGAAATGTTTCATTATGTGTGATTTAATTAGTCTTCTATAGTTCTATCATACTGCTTATTACTACAATTACTGCTGCTATTACTACTTCAAGTACTATACAATGTGAAGATATAGTTATGAATCATGTTATTTAACAGATTTAACAGAGCACTGATGTGCAAAGTCCGATAAAAAGAACTCCATTTCTGTTGTGACTTTTTATGAAAAGCTTGTGGACGAAGCTAATCCGAAAAAGATGAGATAAGACGGCTGTCAATCAAATGCTAAGACAACGGGACGTCGTCTCACTATCTTTAAGTAGCCCAAACCTGAAGAAAGCAAATAAAAAAAGTTCTCGCAGAATGGTGGGAAGCCAAAGAAATATAATTTTAGAAATGAGAAGATGGTTGAATAACAAAAAAATAACGTGAACAATTACGCGTTAATAGGACGTCTCAGTTGTCACTAATATTCACAATTCACATCAGTTTCAGCGACATTAAAACTCTGTAAATGTTATTCGAAAAGCATTTTGCTGCTCGTCTTCCGGGAAGGGGAATCAGTGGACACCAACAAAATAAAAAAAATAATTTAAAAGCCATTTTTCCAGCTAACGTCACCAGCGCGCGTTACGAAACGGCTCCCCGCCAGAGGTTAGAAATGTTTGCGCTTCAGATGGCAATAAATCCCGGTAGGAAGGAAATTTCAGATGTAGCGAAATTCATTTTGATTTCGGGTTTGTGGAGCCAAATTGATTAATTGATGGTTAATTTGTTATCTGTTTTATTTCTGGCAATATTCATGTCACTGTAAAAGATTTGGATCTTACGTAGATAGTGACCCGCTACAAAGTTCGGGGGTCGCTGTAAATATCTTTATGGTATTTACAGTCTTTTGTTTATGTTTTTACGGTCATCCCCACCTGGCCTTGTGCTAAACGCGTTGCAAAGGTGGATACCTACCGGGTTTTAAAACCCTTGGGGTCACTCTCAAGGAAAGATCGAAAAGGCTTTTTAGTAAAATCATTTTTTCCCTCCTGAAATGTTATATATATATATATATATATATATATATATATATATATATATATATATATATATATATATGTATGTAATATATACATACATACATATATATATATATATATATATATATATATATATATATATATATATATATATATATATTTCAGGAGGGAAAAAATGATTTTACTAAAAAGCCTTTTCGATCTTTCCTTGAGAGTGACCCCAAGGGTTTTAAAACCCGGTAGGTATCCACCTTTGCAACGCGTTTAGCACAAGGCCAGGTGGGGATGACCGTAAAAACATAAACAAAAGACTGTAAATACCATAAAGATATTTACAGCGACCCCCGAACTTTGTAGCGGGTCACTATCTACGTAAGATCCAAATCTTTTACAGTGACATGAATATTGCCAGAAATAAAACAGATAAAAAATTAACCATCAATTAATCAATTTGGCTCCACAAACCTGAAATCAAAATGAATTTCGCTACATTTGAAATTTCCTTCCTACCGGGATTTATTGCCATCTGAAGCGCAAACATTTCTAACCTCTGGCGGGGAGCCGTTTCGTAACGCGCGCTGGTGACGTTAGCTGGAAAAATGGCTTTTAAATTATTTTTTTTATTTTGTTGGTGTCCACTGATTCCCCTTCCCGGAAGACGAGCAGCAAAATGCTTTTCGAATAACATTTACAGAGTTTTAATGTCGCTGAAACTGATGTGAATTGTGAATGTTAGTGACAACTGAGACATCATAAGAGCAATCGAAATGTGACCGAATGATATTGTTTGCCAGCATAGCAACTCACGATATTTGACATTTTGCGTTAAAATAAATAATTTAACTGTCAGGCTGAAGGCTTCTTTGGTTATGAATACGAACAGACAGAAATCAAAGTTGACGAGAAGAGAGAGATAAGATTCAGATTGATGGGGACTGATAAGAATACTCATGGAAAAGAAACCATCGTATATATGATATGCTTCAGACAAAGGAATAATATTGATATTCGGCATAGAACTGAATACACCAGAAAAAGAATTGCAGATAAGAGGAAGCAAAGGGAGGAGAGTTGTGAG
>NC_061096.1:40257647-40287647 GCF_015104395.2 Macrobrachium nipponense
ATGCAATTACCATTCGCTTTGGGTGGAAGTTATTCCTAACGCAAAGTAAATTTGATATTAAGGGGTATTTGTGAATCAGTGTTTGTGAGTATCAAAATATTCTTGTGTGAAGTGTGAATTTGAGACAAAATATAGTACATATACCCGCACTTTCGCACAAATGTGTATACACACACACACACACACACACACACACACACACATATATATATATATATATATATATATATATATATATATCATATACATATGGTATCAAACCTATGCTCATGCTAATACACCTACATATTAATTTACACAATTATACACGAATCATATGGCGTTCATGTGTTAAACATGAGTCTATACCTGTGTTCTGTACATTTATTTATTCTTGGGATACTGGTCTTTGCGTCCGGTGTCCACTAAAATATGGATTGCTAGATCTCCCTAAAGGAGATAGATCATTTTGTTGCCTCACCTTAGGATGGGGGTTCTATAATTAGATTCTCTGCAGGTAAAACTCACCTCCGGATTTTGTACGTTTTTCTCTGCTAGAGTTTTCTTTTTTGAAAGTTGTCCAACACTTTAAGAGATCACGTAAGACCATATACTATCCATACACTATTTACCTCTTTATACTAAGAAAAAAGTACTCACAGAATAGTGCTCCACGACTTACACATTATGTACAGGTGACTATACATCATTAGACCTATTTGGGAATTCTTTAAACGATACAGGATATACATTAGGCCTCCACAGAGCATGAAAATAACAAATAATACGTATTTGCCCCGAATAAAACTTAAAAGGGAAGAATTCGAATACCAATTGCTATTCATACAAGCGGAATTTATTGTGCTGCTCATTGACTAGGTTACAGAAAATCAGAATATCTAAATTAAGTACTGTATGAATATATATATATATAATATATATATATATATCATATATATATATATATATATATACATATCATATATATATAGAGATAGAGAGAGAGAGAGAGAGAGAAGAGAGAGAGAGAGAGAGAGAGAGAGACCAAGTCCTCCATTTACAATCAGTCATTCAGAAAATACTCGCCTATTCTAGGAGCTATCAGGCGTGTGTGTGACGTCTCACAACTGTGGGTGGTGGGTCTGATTGATATTTAACAGACGGTTCCCGTCACATCACAATTGCTCTCGGCAGACGAATCGCTCCCCACGCAAGATACGGGACCCCAGGTTTACCTGTGTGGGTTACCTGCGTTATATTAATTAACAGTTTCGTCTTGCGAGAGTGTTCGCTAATGAGGGGCAGATATGTTGTGATCAGTTTTTCATCATTAAGGACATCTCCTTCCCTCTCTCTCTCTCTCTCTCTCTCTCTCTTCTCTCTCTCTCTCTCTGTAGGTTCGTAATTAATTATAGAGGTGCGTGGGCGAAGACATACGCGTGAGAGGAGGTGGCTGAGAGTTCTATAGGGAATTTTATAGGCACAGAAAAAAAGAGGGAAAAAATATTCTAAAGGAGCCTAAATAGCGACTTATTTGTGTATGGCAGGTGTGAATGAGTAACGGTACGCGATATTCTGAATACAAAAGTTAAGAATGTGAGACACGGATATAAGCGTTTGATGAAATGACTTTAATATGGATTGGGATAAAAAGTACTTGATGAGCTGGACGGAAAATTTAAGAATATGAGACTAAGATAAGACTGAATATAGATGGCAAAAAAAAAAAAAAAAAAAAAAAAAAAACTTGATGAGCTCAATAAATATTGATGGGAAAAACCTTGTGAAACTGAGTTCTCAATAATATTATAACAATAGTATCTATTCTCTTCGTAATGAACAACCTAGTTATAATAAATCCTATTGCAATCATAGACTAAGGTAACTAGACCATCGCAGTCGTATTAACTGATATTATATTCATACGCTTTGCCAAATTTCTGTGACACAGTAAAGCCATTTAGATAAAACAACTATGCACTATATTTACTCTATCAGTGGAAGTATTTGATATCAAAATTGTTTAATAATAATATATTGACTCTTTCAGTGGAAGTATCTGAGATCATTATTGCTTAATAATACAGTCAGTGTTTATTCTCGGTTATGATGCTTGATGTCATCATCATAACATTAATCATTCTAATCATGCTATCTATATCACAGTCATGAAATTTATAATCATAATCACAGTAATTATTAAGAGTCATGTTTACGTAATGTCATAGCAATAGAAATGATTTTGTTTTTCACTGAACGCTTGCGAGGAATTTTCAAGAAAATTTAATAAAAGAGAACAATGTATTCAGAAATAAAGTTTCATGCATGCATGCATGCACAATAATAATAATAATAATAATAATAATAATAATAATAATAATAATAATAATAATAATAATAATAATAATAATAATTATAATAATATATTGGAAGGAGACCCTCTTTCAAACGAGCATTATTGAAAGATATTGCTCAATCAGCAGCATTTAACTTGTAATTAGTCTTTTCTATTTTTCTAATAATTGCTTTCTCTCTTCTATTACAACTGGCGAGGATTGTAATAATAATAATAATTAATAATAATAATAATAATAATAATAATAATAATAATAATAATAATAATAATAATAATAATAATAATAATAATAATGAACCAAACAAAAACTTCTTTCAGTTTTCTTCTGAAGATTGAAAGAAACCCACAAATTCAATTTGTAACTTGTTTACTTCTAAGTATTTACATTTAGTTTTACTCCACACTCGAGTACTTTCAGGCCCTTCTGTGGCCCATTCTCAGAGATGTTGGGATGTTAGCCTGGGTCAAGGCCCAGCAGTCTTCTGGAACTTCTTCTCGTTGTGCTGTCATTTATGCGATGGCTGTTCTGGTTTTCTTGAGAGTTGCCAATCCCCTCTTGTCGCTCTGATATCCTGAGCTGATGGTCAATGGGATTCACCCTTGTGGTAAGGGTGTGGTCACCGTAAGTCTGTTGGGCAGGAAACCTAATCTCCAGGTCAGCAGGGTCAATCTTAGCTTCTTTTAATATCAAAGCTCGGCTTATGGGATCTTCTGAGGTAAAACCTTTGTTTCCTTCAATTACTTTGATCTCTCTGATAAGCGCACCTTCTACTACCCTCCTGTGACTAATTTTTGTTGCTTTTGTATATAAGCCTACTGTTTTTGAAATCCATCCTATGGTCATTTTCCAACAATGTCTAGCTATAGCACTCTTTTTCAATAATAATAATAATAATAATAATAATAATAATAATAATACCTTATTAAAATTAATGGCTACTTCAGCAGCGTACACTTGTAGAGGAGAAGGGAGGAGGAAAGAGGAGGGGAGGAGGAAGAGGAGAGAGAGAGAGAGAGAGAGATAGAGAGAGAAGAGAGAGAGAAAATCGTTAATAGCTTTGATGACTATGGTATCATAGTTTATCTGTAAAATTCAAATATATACACCAATTTTGACTGTATTTGATCATGACCTCTGTAGGCGCTTTACTAGCCTGTTTAAGTAGCACGGACAAAGCCGACATTCGGAAAATAGAGAGAAACTCTCTACAAGTGTAACGCTGCTGAAGTAGCCATTACTTGTATAATAAAGTATGCTTGAGAAAATCCTCATAGTAGCACGAGTCTTCAAATGGAGAAACAAATCCCACAGTTATGTAAATGTACATATAATATTTAAATTTAAAAACAGCGAGGATAGCTTTCGGGAATCTGTTCGGTTTCCATTATCAATCAGATTGATAAGGGGAACCGAACAGATTCCCGAAAGCTATCCTTGCTGTTTTTGAATTTAAATATATGTACATTTACATAACTCTGGATTTGTTTCTCCAATAATAATAATAATAATAATAATAATAATAATAATAATAATAATAATAATAATAATAATAATAATAATAACATTCAGCTTCGAAACCTGTGTTTATTGTTCTAGACTAAACTGGCGATGAGGAAAAGCAGCCTCTGGTTCCTATAGCACCCCATCAGTGAAGGTTCTTCAAGTTGCGGACAGTGAAATTAGGCATTATGGAAAATAGAGAAAACGCGACAGGTGGGCTGAAACACTCGCCTTACGGTACCCCCTCTGTAGGAGAGAAAGTTCACAGCAGCAGCATAGAGTTCCCAGTTAAGGGAAAGAGGAAATCGTAAAAAGTATAAAAAAAAATTCTTGGTATTGTTATTTGTTATTGAAGGAAAGGAAGTGAAAATTCGGAATTTTCCGAATGTTTATTGTCCGTTATCACATCAGGCAGCAATGTATGGGGTTATCTCGGAGCAAAAGAATCTCTTAAATGTCTGCCTCGAATTTAGGACCCCACACACACACACACTATTATATATATATACATATATATATATATAATATATATATATATATATATATATATATATATATATAAATAAATAAACACGAATATACATATTTATAAATATGTGTATATATATATATACGTATATATATATATATAATATATATATATATATATATATATATATATATATGACCGTGGAATATTTTCTGTCAACACAAAATTCCCTCTAATAAAAGGAGCCCATAAAAATGCCGAAAGGTAGAAGTTTAATGCTCCATTTCAGAGAACAATTGTCATATACCTGACGTCAAGGGAGACAGTTGTTCTCTCAAGAATAGCACTTCTACCCTTTGGCATTGTTGTGTGCTGTTTTTATTATTTACTTATATATCAAGAAGTAAGCAAAACAAAAGCTGCAGAATAAAATATGTAAGAGCAGGACCACAAGAGAAACGCTTAGAATGGAGCACAAGGAAGACGTTGTTTTGCGACCCCCATCAAAACCATTCTCCTGATATACTGGATTACAGTAACTCGGTAGCCTGAAGTGGGTCCATAATGAAATTATCGTTCCAGCCTTCGCTTTTCATATATTTTCCTCCAGGTTCGGGGTTGCTGTTTTCGTATAAATGTCAGTGTTTATACGAAACGCACACAAACACAATCACAAACACACACACACACACATTATATATTTATATATTACATTATACAAATGTATATACATATATAAGCGAATACCACGGGAAAATGATAGTCAGAAATCCAAGCGCTTTCGTCTTTACTCAGACATCGTCAAGGAGCTACTAAAGTACAATTGGAGAGGAAGGCCTCAGGTACAAACAAGATCAGGAATACCAGATGGTTAATTATCAAAAGGGTAAAAATTAAAAGGGATAATCCAGGATTATCGGATATCACACGGTCACAAACTTAAACAGATTCTGACCCTAACCGAAATTACAAATGTCAAGTGTTTAGTAATCAAAAATTCTCCTAAAGATCTTCCAGGCTGCATATATGAAATTCCTTGCAAAAAGTGTGATAAAGTCTATTACGGACAGACCGGCAAATCTCTTTCACAGCGTCTCAAGCAACATCAATATTCTGTGAGAACTGGGCAAATATCGAATGCATTATTCGTGCATATGAGAGATTTAGACCATCCTATTAACTGGAGTCAAGCAAGAGCCTTAGTCCCATGTAATGACACAGTTAAAAGGAATATCATTGAATCTTGTTTTATCAAGTCAAATAATAGAAATGTTCTAAATTTAAGTCTTGGTTTATTTAAACTTGATGCTTTCATAATGAAAAAAGTTGTAGATAAATATAAGCAACAAAATTAATATATTCAGTTTTTACATGTTTTGGACTGTAAAGATACTTTGTAATTTCGGTTAGGGTCAGAATCTGTTTAAGTTTGTGACCGTGTGATATCCGATAATCCTGGATTATCCCTTTTAATTTTTACCCTTTTGATAATTAACCATCTTGTATTCCTGATCTTGTTTGTACCTGAGGCCTTCCTCTCCAATTGTACTTTAGTAGCTCCTTGACGATGTCTGAGTAAAGACGAAAGCACTTGGATTTCTGACTATCATTTTCCCGTGGTATTCGCTTATTTATGAAGTCACGTGCATCTATTGTGATTTTTTAAGTATATTACAATAGTAATGTAATATAATAATTAATATATTATATATATATATATAGATATATTATATATATACACACACAAGTAAAGATATATGTGATGCTATACATTTATTTATTAAAATGTCATATTATATTTATTTAGAGATACTACATATATCTAATTAGATATATATTATATATTTATATATATATATATATATATATATATATATATATATACATATAAAACATATATATATATATATATATCATATTATCATATTAATATATATATTATTATATATATATATATATATATATATATATATATATATATATATATATGTATACACACAAATATTTCTGCAAGGATATGTTTCGTTTTCATAAAATATCTTCGTCATGCTCTCAACAAAAATATCTTTTCTCGGCTAACCTCTCTCTCTCTCTCTCTCTCTCTCTCTCTCTCTCTCTCTCTCTCTCTCTCTCTCTCTCCCCTGTGCAACATTTTATCCTTATAGATCGACTAATTTTTCTGAGAAAAACCCCTTCTGCAAAGAAAAATGTAGTTCTTTTACCTTCCCCCTTTGATACTCTCTCTTTTTACTCTCGGTTTCCATTTTGCTTTTCATATTTTCTTTTTAGTTCTATTTATTTCTTTTATTTTCTAGCAAAACAGGGTCTCTCATAGGTGTCTGTTATTCTATGGGAGGACCATTTTTTTTAACGTTCATTTTCTTTGGGAAACGAAGAAAATAAATTAAGAAAAAACTGGCCCGCAAGGCCAGTGGTTATCAGCCTCACTTCAGCATCAGTGGGAAATCTGGGATCGAACCCAGGCTGGATGGGAGGATGAATTAGTCTCATACCATTATTCCCACCCCTCCCCCTCCCCCACCATTACCCACCCGCCCCTCGAAAAATAAAAAACAACAATAACACAAAACAATGACTGAATTGGGCCTCTGTTAACTTAAACAGCGCCATCTCAATCAGGTAGTCAGACAACTGCTGTGGGATAAATTTAGGTTTGGAAAAAGAGCATGTTTGGCAGTGTCCCTGACCGAGAACTCACTCCATCCCATTGTGTTAGTGGCGGAAGAAGAGGAGGAGGAGGAGGAGGATGAGGAGGAGGAGGAGGAGGTGGAGGTGATGCTAATCTTATTGAATTTCATTTTCATGCATAACAACGCGGGCTCCACCAAAGCTGTATGGAGCACCAATAGTGGCCAGGAGAAATCAATACATAAATAAAGACATAAATCAATAAATAAAAAACAATAAAGCAGTGATTACCTGTCATTACTTTTACAGGAATAGTGTTTCGTCGCAGCATATTTGGGATTTGCCGAAGAAATCATAGTTTCGTCGAAGCATATTTGGGATTTGCCGAAGCACGATTTCTGCGAGGAGTAATGAAAAGTAATCTGTTTTATTCGCTTTCATTAATTTTTTTTTTTTGTTAGAATATGAACGGACGCAAATCGAGGCTATCAATATAAATAGCTGCTTCATATTCGTTCATATGCAAATCTGGTCGCAAAATTCCTGTTCCCTTTGATGTAGGATTGAATGTACAGGTTTGTGATATGATAATTTATCCTACAGTAATGTTTGGAGAACCTATGCTAGTCGTAACGAGATGGTCAATTATCTCGTTATTCTAAAAGGTAGCGATGGACCAAGAGCGGCCAAAGACAACTGGTAACATTTTCCTTTCTCTCTCTCTCTCTCTCTCTCTCTCTCTCTCTCTCTCTCTCTCTCTCGATATACCTCCACTCCATTATCTAGGTCATCAAATCAGAGTCATGAATTACAAAAATATGCATTTATTTAAAAGCAAAGAATTAACTGAATAACTCAGATTCTTAACAGAATGATTAAATGAAATGTTAAACTCAAAGTCCAAATAACTCAGATAACCCTCAGTAATTAATCAAACACCAACATTAGTTTAGCCATAACACTAGGCACAGTCAACATAGTAATTAAGTCAGTACACCATTTCTCCAATGAACAATCCCCACTCTTCTCCATAAACATTTCCCCTCTTCCAGAAACGCCTGTTAGAAGACAGGAGAACACTCTGGTAAGCACAAGAGCATAATCAAAAGATCATATAAACAGAATATCTCTGAAATAAATATTCAAATACAATCCAGCCACACTTTGGCCAAAATAAATATAATAACACTCACCCATTCAGCCAGTATGCACTGTCACTTAACAAAAACACTGTGCGCAGAAGCCATCCTGGCCCTGCCTTCTCTCTGTAATAGTCATCCTTCATTGCAATACAACACTTTCATATGTAGGGGGAAAAGCGCACACATACGTACGAACCCACACTCAATGTTCAGAATGTTCACGCCCCAGGTAACTGCTTGAGACCAATTTCAAAGTCACCTCTACATCAAGCCTCATAGCGACAGGACGAGGCACTGATTTGCTAAGACAGCACTCTTGATCACACCACCTCAAAAAAAGATGCGTTAGCATTCCTAAGCTGTCGCTCGAACACTCTGTCTCCAGGGAAGTTAGATTGCTGATTCTCTACATTCTAAGAAACGTCATAGCATATCGCATTATATATTATTTAAATAATATCAGCGAAAATCCCCCTTTTTATGTTATTATATATATATATATATATATATATATATATATATATAGTATATATATATAAATCTACAGGCATACCTACATACATGCATATATAATATATATATATATATTATATATATATAGTATATAGTACATATATATATATATAAATATATATATATATATATATAATATATATACTATATATATATATATATATATATATATATATATATATAATGGGAGAGAGAGAGAGAGAGAGGAGAGAGAGAGAGAGAGAGAGAGAGAGAGAGAGAGAGAGACAGCACACGGAACTCTATGCATTAACACTTTTAATCTCCGTTCCCCTTTGCTAATACGTCCCCCTTTTCACGGAACAAAAATCATGACAGTTCTAAGTACACCATTAATTGTCAGAGTAATAATTGTTTTTGGACGTCTTACAATAAAGCTCACTTATCTTTGATGTCGGTTATCTATCTTTAAAGTGTTCGGTTAAGTAGTCTCGTTTCTATAACACAAACTAAGTAATGTATTAAGTATATATAAAGCAAGGAATGTGTAAAATATTTATCATAAATTATATTTAACTGGAAAATTCCTCTTTTCTAATATGAGCGTTGAAAGACAGATAGTCCTCTAAACCAATTTTGAACCAACTTCATAAACGGTAATTTTCATAATTCAATGAAAATAACGAAATGTGTTTTGCACATAAAAGCTGCCAATGGCAAATTTAATCGCCTGACTAAAAGAAAACAACAACAAACGAAAAAGCACTGTGCTCTCAATGTTCCGTAGACAATTTTAGTATAAAGTTATTTGCTGAAGAGAATGAATCATTATTCTTAAGATTACCATTATTCAGAAGATGGAACAGGCCTATACAGGCCACTGACTTGAAGTGCCAAAGCTCCATTTGAAAGAAATGACAAAAGATATTAGGACATACAAAAAGAAGAAATGAGTTATTATAAAACAAAAGGTATATTAACAAATCAATAAATAGATACAAATGTAAAAAATTACTAATGACTGTATATGAGAAGAGACCAGTTACTCGGAAAAGAGATGTATTACAAATAAATAAATGAACAGATACAAATGTAAATAAATAAATAATGATTGTATATGAGAAAAAACCAGTTAATGTGAAAAAAAAAAAAATAACTAAATACATAAATAAATAAATAGATACAAAGCTAAATAAACTATTTATGACTGTATATGAGAAGAGATCAGCTACTAGAAAAAAGATAGGTTAATAAATAAATAAATAAATAAATAGAAACCAATCTAAATGAATGATTAATGACTGTACATGAGAAGACACAAGTTACTAGAAAAAAGATATATTAACAAAATAAATGAATAAATAAATAAAACTGTAAATAAATCATCAACGACTGGAATTTCATCGTTTCAGTTGCAAAAATGATTCTGAATAAATAAACCCGATGAAAGTTATCTCAATGCCTATTGTTTCAATTGAAAAATCATTCTGAAAAAAAAAACCCAATGGAAGTGATTGCACAGCCCATTGTTTTCAGTTCGAAAATTTCTCTGAAAAAGGAGTACATTATACGTGAACGCAATGCCTAAATCTATAAGTTCAGGAGAGCGATTAAGTAGGGGTCGGATCTCGTCCACGCTAAACACGTAGTCTGAAAAAAGAAAATCCTATTAACAATTTGGAAATATTCCATCACCTGTTATCGACAAGGATGATGCAATAGGTCTGCCTGCTGGGCCTGTGGCGTTCTTGGAAGAGAGAGAGAGAGAGAGAGAGAGAGAGAGAGATAAGGGTAAAATGTTTGAAAGAGGGGTAGAGATATAAGATTTCTTAAGAGAAAAAGAGGTAAAGTATTTGAGAGATGAAGAGATAAGATTTCTTAAGAGAAAAAGAGGTAAAGTATTTGAGAGATGAAGAGATAAGATTTCTTAAGAGATAAAGAGGTAAAATATTTGAGATGAAATAAAATTGCTTAAGAGAAAAAGAGGTAAAATATTTGAGATGAAATAAAATTGATTAAGAGAAAAAGAGGTAAGATATTTGATATGAAGGAATAAAATTGCTTCAGAGAAAGAGAGGTAAAATACTTGAGGGAGAGGAATTTTCATGTTATGCTTCTGCAAAAAACAAGCACTGATAAAAGAAAGTCAATATCACTAACTTTCCATCATTTACCCTTTCACGGCTCTCCTGACGTGACACACCGTCCCCCCCCCCCCCCCCCCACACCCCCCACCCCCCCCCCCCCCCCCCCCCCCACCCCCCCCCACCCCCCCCCCCCCCCCACACCCAATAAAAATAAACAGGTCCTCATTTATTAAGCAAATGATCCCCCCGGCGCCCAGCCGTTCCGCTCTGTTAACGAAGAAGAAGAAGGCGAAGAAAAATTCGAAGGTTTTTTCCTGAAAGCTCCTTTAATTAAAGAGACCGTGTGTATCTTTTTTCCACTTCAGCCGTCTTCCGGCGTTCAAGCTAAACGGGTGACGTTGCATTCAACTTTCCACACTAATTACATATGCGCGAAGGTTGTTTATAATTATCACTGGCCACCTTAAACCGACATATGGGAACAGGATGGAAAGTAAGAATTAAAGGGAGCAAAAAACCTAATTCAAGGAAAGAGGAACTGAAAGCAATAAAAAAACATACACGAAGGAATTGAAGGGAGAAAAAAAAAACGTCAACCAATGAAAGTAAGATTTAAAGGAACGAAAAAGCTAAGCATTTTCGAGACGCCACAACGAATCTAGCCTGATTGGTCCTTTGCTCAAAAAAAAGAGAAGTAATTATTGCCCCCAGGTCATTAAGAACCTCTTAGCGCAGAGGTAATCGTCACTAAAAGCCGCAGAGAAAGAAACAGGAAAAAAAAAAATAAAAACCCTCTCTCAGTGGTAAGAACATCAAGCAATATGGCGCAAGGATGCAGCAAAACTAACTTGTGAAGTCGAATACTGAAAGATTCAGAGGAATTTGATAACTTTCGCCTTTTCGATACAGGTCAAGAGTCTTTTCAATTGCAAGAACAGGGTCCTAAGAGGATCTTCCGTCGTCTAAAAGAAATTTCTATATGTTCTGGAGGACTTGGGCAAGACTCAAAGGGATTTTATTGTATATGTATAAAATGGGATTTTATTGTATATGTATAAAATAATAGCACCAAGTTACGCGTTGGCATTGAATCGCCTCTTATACATGTTAAAAAGGTACTGAGTGAATAGATATAAAATCTTAAAAAAATCAGCCATATAGGATTGAAACTAAAGGTAGTATAAGAAAACGAAATCAATAACGAAAACAACAACGTGATCCAGAATTGACTACAAGAACAGAGCGATCAAAAATGCAACAGAACGAAACTGATAAATGAAAATAACCTAAAAAAAATATTGTTCTTGGTTGTTCCTGGTCACTGCGCTGGAATTCTTCCCAAGATAGGTGGATCTTTCCATTACATTGTCAAAAGAAAAAAAAAAATTAAGTTACATGGGAGACACAAATTTTACGAGCGAGGCAGCAGGCAAGGAAAAAAAACATCCTGTTTTTGAGGTGGTTGAAGGTAACTTCTTATAAATAGCAAATGACAGTTTTTTCCAAGCTATTGTGCTGTCCCGTCTATAAATAGTCTGGCTACTTTCTCGTCAGTATATATAAAATTCAAGTGTTATTTGCTTTTCCACGGGCGAGTCTTTCATGTAGAAAAGTCTATTAATTAGAGGAGCCTTTTCTCATGCTCCCGTTAGTCATTATACAGAGTCATACACGCGCACAATATTATTATATATAAAATAAGTATATAATGCTTCATATTTGTCGCTGTTTTCGTTTCGTAAACAAGTGAGAAAAAATAGATATACGCGCTGGCTTACTCTTGTGTACTTTTAACAGAAATTACATGAATGACCCTCTTTAAGAACTGTAAGTACACACGTGTAATCCATTCGCGCCAATGGATGCTCACACGAAATAACTCAAACGTCCAAGATTTTATTCGTAAGAGATAAAAATACTCAGCTTTTTATAATTATAAACTAGTTTATGTAACATGACTTTCACGTCCAGACCTGCTTGCATTATTTCCTTAATTTCTATTTATTTATTTTTGTTTTTCTTTAGGTATTAGTTCATAAAGCTAAGGGAGTAACTTATGCAACATGACTTTCACATCCATACCTGTTAGTATTATTTCTTTACTTTTTATTTATTTTTGTTTTTCTTATGGTCTTATTTCATAAACTACGGGAGAGACAAGAGCAATTATATTTCAGTAAATGTCTGGGACACGTGCAGGCGACTCACGTGTGGGGCGAAGGGATTAAGCCCTCTAGAAAAGAGAGAGAGAGAGAGAGAGAGAGAGAGAGAGAGAGAGAGAGAGAGAGAGAGAGATCCGATTTGGGTCCACACCGGATAAATTTAACATCCCAGCAGTACACTGTTATTGAATTAACTGTCGCCTTTGATCCCGTACACTTTTAGTTCAGTTTAGTGATACCTTGCATTTGAACTTTTATTGCGCGCATCTTAAACACCGATCAGCTGACAATGACAAGCAGGGCGATCTGTCAAACGGAAATAATGTTAATAGGGCTCTTCATGATTTTGCCATTAACCTATAAGCTATTATGAAATGACGTGTAAATACTAAATATATATATACATATACATAATATATATATATATATATATATATATATATATATATATATATATATATAGATATATATATATATATATATATATATATATATATATATATATATATATATATATATATAACAAACAAAAAAACATATAAGCTCGCGTTTCAAATAGATAAATTTCTGAATCACATCGGGATCAAACCCCAGTCTCTCATTGGCGAGGCCAGAGGACTACCAGTTGACCTACACAGGTCATAAAGGCAACTGGAACCTAAATACTTCAGTTGCTTCAGTACCTGAAGTTTTTCCCGCGCAGGCTCCCGCCCAACATGCCACTGGTGGGATGGGAAGCTGGGTAAAATTCGCTGGTATGTTATGTGATAGCCCGTTTACCGTTTTTAGATGTTTTAATCACGAGAGTTAATTCTGTTTTTACTACTGCCGTTTACAGAAAGAAAACTTATACAGGTCTTGCAAATAATTTCTACAGTGCTTGCCAAACCAGTTTTAAATTGAATACCATCTATACTTTAGTATATAGGCCATATTTCATAAGGAGATTGAATTTTTAACTACTTTCTTTCAACAAAATTAATTTCCCAAAGATCTAGTTTTTAGAATCGTCAACAAACTTTTAACTAATTATTTTCATCCTGCCACACCGGTTTTTAATGTTCCGAAAAAACTTATGTATGCGTCAATCCCTTATATTTTTAACTCTAAAATTTCGCATAAACTGAAACAAATTATTGAAACTGAAATACCGTGCATTAATTTAAAATTGATATAAAATAATCCCAGTAAAATTGGCTCCTTATTTGGCTTCAAGGACCGTCTGCAGCCCTTCATGAGATCCAATGTGGTCTAAGTTTACATGCCCAGGATGTCCCGGTACTTATATTGAATCAACGAAAAGGTTGTTGCAAATGCGTTATTACAGTCACTTAGGGTTGAGTTTTAGAACGGGGCAAAGATTGAGCAGACCAGAACATTCAAATATAAAAAATCATGCTATCAATTGTAAAATTGAGGTCAAGAAGCAGCACTTTTCCATATTAGGGTATTCTGAGGATGCAGATTATCTGACTACCTTAGAGTCATTATATATTAAAAGACTCGTTCCATCGTTAAACGGTGGCTGCTACTCTGCTCAACTATATCTGGCATAGTCGTCTTTGGAGGTTGGTGTTCCTTCTTTGGTCATTCTATCTTCTTCCTTTGTGCCTGAAGGTTGGTGTAACAGCAGTTGTGTTTTATTTTGCTTCTTATTTTTAGTCTTTTAATGTTTTTAATTGTCATTTTAAGAATCCTGTGTATTTTTAGTATTTTTAGTGTGATTATTTTGTCATATTTCAGACTGATGATGCACATAGTCATGTGCGAAACGTTTCTTAATGAATAAATCTTTTAAAACATCCGTGTCTTCGCCATTCCTGAATTGATGTTTGAGGATCATACTGCAGATAGTAAGTGTATATATATATCTATATATATATATATATATAATATATATATATATATATATAAAAGGAACCTATAAGCTATAACTGCATCTTATACCAACACAGAAATGTCATTTACAACGCATCGATTTCCATGTATACACTACGCTGTTTATCTCTATATTGCACGCAATACAGATCTGTACATATATATATATATATATATATATATATATATATATATATATATATATATATATATATATATTATATATGTATGTATGAGAGAGAGAGAGAGATGCCTTTTATGTAGCAATTTGGCATATTATTAAGACTAACTATTAGTTCCCATTCTGATGCCGTCAATAACTATATGGGAGCAATGAATTCCTACATAAGACGTGAAAATGAGAAGTAGCTTTCTAACATTTGTCTAGATGTTTTTTAGACTATTCCTAGAATATGTCCTAGGAATATTTTTATCATAATCTTTTAATATGTTTTACTATGGCAATCTGTGATTCTACCACTTCATATTTTGACTTTATAGATATATTGCAATTCTCTGAAACGCCTACTTTAGACAGGCAGATGTTTAACGGTCATTAAATTAACATTATTCATCGTGGCCTGTTTTAAATCTAATCTATTCTTTGAATATATGGGGTAAATGAATATTTCCCCTCTATTTTCTAATTCGTTTCTTCTTAGGCCACCAACATAAACTATCTGCGCATTTTTCTAGCATTACTTTCTCCTGGAGAAGTCGTTCATATTTCTGCCTACTTAAATGACACCTCTTTTTATCTATTTATCTATTAATTTAACTTATTTTCTCTTTTCTAGTAACTTATCTCTTCTTTCTGTATTTTCCATTACTTTCCGTGACTTCAAATGGACAACTTATTCTTCGGAGGGTCGAATCTCAAGTCATTAGTCTCTCTGAGTTTGTTTCATATGAATGGGGTTCCTCTTCTGAATAATAATAATAATAATAATAATAATAGGGAGCAACATCAAACACATAGATGAGACTGGATACAAATACCTGGGAATAATGGAAGGAGGGGATATAAAACACCAAGAGATGAAGGACACGATCAGGAAAGAATATATGCAGAGACTCAAGGCGATACTCAAGTCAAAATTCAACGCCGGAAATATGATAAAAGCCATAAACACATGGGCAGTGCCAGTAATCAGATACAGCGCAGGAATAGTGGAATGGACGAAGGCAGAACTCCGCAGCATAGATCAGAAAACCAGGAAACATATGACAATACACAAAGCACTACACCCAAGAACAAATACGGACAGACTATACATAACACGAAAGGAAGGAAGGAGAGGCCTACTAAGTATAGAGGACTGCGTCAACATCGAGAACAGAGCACTGGGGCAATATATGAAAATCACTAAAGACGAGTGGGAAGAAGGACTAATAAAAGTAGACGAAGACCCAGAAATATACAGAGACAGGAGAAAGACAGACAGAACAGAGGGCTGGCACAACAAACCAATGCACGGACAATACATGAGACAGACTAAAGAACCAGCCAGCGATGACACATGGCAATGGCTACAAAGGGGAGGGCTAGAGAAGGAAACTGAAGGAATGATAACAGCGGCACAAGATCAGGCCCTAAGAACCAGATATGTTCAAAGAACGATAGACGGAAATAACATCTCTCCCATATGTAGGAAGTGGAATACGAAAAATGAAACCATAAACCACATAGCAAGCGAATGTCCGGCACTTGCACAGAACCAGTACAAAAAGAGGCATGATTCAGTGGCAAAAGCCCTCCACTGGAGCCTGTGCAAGAAACATCAGCTACCTTGCAGTAATAAGTGGTACGAGCACCAACCTGAGGGAGTGATAGAAAACGATCAGGCAAAGATCCTCTGGGACTATGGTATCATAACAGATAGGGTGATAAGTGCAAACAGACCAGACGTGACGTTGATTGACAAAGTCAAGAAGAAAGTATCACTCATTGATGTCGCAATACCATGGGACACCAGAGTTGAAGAGAAAGAGAGGGAAAAAATGGATAAGTATCAAGATCTGAAAATAGAAATAAGAAGGATATGTGATATGCCAGTGGAAATTGTACCCATAATCATAGGAGCACTAGGCACGATCCCAAGATCCCTGAAAAGGAATCTAGAAAAACTAGAGGCTGAAGTAGCTCCAGGACTCATGCAGAAGAGTGTGATCCTAGAAACGGCGCACATAGTAAGAGTAGTGATGGACTCCTAAGGAGGCAGGCTGCAACCCGGAACCCCACACTATAAATACCACCCAGTCGAATTGGAGGACTGTGATAGAGCAAAAAAAAAAAAAAAAAATAAATAAATAAAAATAAATAATAATAATTTTACATTTTACCTTCCTTTATGACAGTCTCCGTAGCTACACCTATTACTGTCATCCCCAGACGTATCATTTAATAGATTCCAACGTCAGTTAATTCAGTTCCCCAGCAATATATCACAGGAGATGGCAAGGTGCAATTACCCATCAGATTCACTTCTGAACGAGGGTGAATTGTATAAGGGTCTGTTGTCATGTCTTCGTAAGTTATTGGAGAATATTCTGTTGTACCTATTTTTTTTCTCTTCTGTCTTTTTTGTGTGTGAGATGGTAATATCTTTTTTATAATGCCCAATTTGATAATCCACTTCAGGACACGATTAAATTTCTCTCTCTCTCTCTCTCTCTCTCTCTCTCTCTCTCTCTCTCTCTCTCTCTCTCTCTCTCTCTCTCTCTCATCGTGGAAATATATTCGCCGTGTTTCTAATCTTATTTAAACACTCGTTAATTGCACCAGGAGCCAATTACTCACATTTAATCACCTATAAATTAAATCTCCCTACCAACCTTCATTTCAATATCTGGGTGTCTATGACAGTCAGTGACCTTTCACGTTTGAGTTATTACCTGGAGTCTGCCAATCTCTCTCTCTCTCTCTCTCTCTCTCTCTCTCTCTCTCTCTCTCTCTCTCTCTTTGTGACTCCTCACCTGATATGTGTGAATTGTACCTTATTATAATCCTCTTTAGAGTTACATGTCGCTCAGATTAATTGATGGGTTATATCAACTTGTCGCTAGATAGCAAATTTCTTTTGGGCATTTTTAATAGTTTGCATAATTATGAGCTAAGTCATACTATGTGTAACTTTAGCTTGCTTTACACATGGGAGTCTTCATGTGGTTCATTATTAACGATAGTAAGATCTGGAGCATATATACCACGGGAAATGGGGATTACTGTATATATGTAAATAGATTATATATATATGTATTTATATATAATATATATAATACAATTATATATACATATATTTATACATATATACATGTATATATATAATTTTTAATACATATATAAAATCCAAAATTTTCAGCTGATAAAATTTATTTGTTTCAATCTTTAATTATCAAAACGGTTGAACACGAAAATA
Source organism: Macrobrachium nipponense (assembly GCF_015104395.2). Taxonomy (NCBI): domain Eukaryota; kingdom Metazoa; phylum Arthropoda; class Malacostraca; order Decapoda; family Palaemonidae; genus Macrobrachium; species Macrobrachium nipponense. Next base: position 40,275,761 of record NC_061096.1, read on the forward strand.
CATTTCGTGAGAACTTAATATTTTTCTTGCGCAAATCTTTAGCCGTTTCCTATCGCATGGAACCACACCATTGGCAGGGCGATCGTCTTTAAACCAGACGTCCAAAAGAAAAGAAGAAACCTAAAAGAGCTTTCCACAAGACCAGAGCGGATATTACCTGTCGTAAGATGAAACTCAAAATTTTTACAAAGTGAATATATTCATATTCTCTCTCTCTCTCTCTTTCTCTCTCTCTCCCTCTCTCTCTCTGTCTCCCTCTCTGTCTGTCTGTCTGTCTGTCTGTCTGTCTCCTCTCTCTCTGTCTGTCTGTCTGTCTGTCTGTCTGTCTGTCTCTCTCTCTCTCTCTCCTTGCAGTTCTGAAACATATTTTGTTAGGCTGCCAATGTCATTCTGTCCATTTTTAAAGCAAATGCTGTCAAATATATTCTAAATCTTTTTGAAGTGTTTTGTAAAGGTAGTCTAAATGTTCTTTTGGGTCGTATGGTATCATATATAAAAGTTTTTCTCGTAGTTAAAAAGCAAATGTGGTAGTTTTTTTACGAAGGAAAACCTGAGAGACACCTCATAAAAGATAAAGATAACGGGTCAACGAATAATGAAAATGATAATGACGAAGGGAAATGAAAAAGGGAAACAGAAAAAAATTCAGATCTCGACGCCAGAGGAAAATGAAAACAATATAGTAGATTCACATCAACTGTGCATCTGATGCCTAGGCCCATCCCTTACGACGCTCCTGATTGGCTGTTGATAAGCCAATCACAGGGCTGGAAACTCTCAGTCTCTCGAGAGAGTTTACACGGGCAGGACGTATGTTCCATCTTTCTGGAGGGATACTTTTGAACGACGTATCCCTCAGGAGAAGTGGAACATACATCCTGCCTATGTGAACTCTCTCTCGAGACTGAGTTTTTCCAGCCCTATGACTGGCTTATCAATAGCCAATCAAGAGCGTCGTAAGGTTATACCCTAGACATCAGATGCACGGTTAATAGTGAATCCACTATCGTTATGTCAGTAATTGGTAAAAAAGAAAACATAAGAAAGCAATTTTGTCTTGAAGAAAAGAGCATCCAAAGAATATTATACAATAATAATCGTCGAACAGAAAAAGTCTATGAATTACTTCTAATTCTGAGAGTAACATCCCAAACTTACAGTGATATGGACTTTTTGGGAAAAATCATGCAGTCATTCCCCAAAAGGGAATCATAGTGCAACCTGGGTTGATAGAGTTTGTGATAGTGACAATGTTAACTGGGCTCACAGTGATAGCGACAGTGTCATCTAGGTTGATAGTGACTGTGATAGTGATAGTGTCAACTGCGCTCATAGTGATAGCGATAGTGTCACCTGGGGTGATGTGACTGTCAATTGGCTGATAGTGATAGTGTTAAGTAGGGTGATTGTGTAGTGCCAACTGGGTGGCAGTGGTAGTTATAACATCACCTGGGCTGATAGAGATAGTGATAGTCACTTCGGATGATAATGATAGTGACAGTGTCACCAGGGTTGACAGTGAGCGTCAACTGGGCTTATAATGATAGTGGAAGTGTCAACTGGGCTGGCAATGATAGTGTCAAGGTGACTGATAGTGATAGTGTAGTGTCAACTGAGCTGATAGTGGCAGTGACAATGTAAAATGGACTGATAGTGATGGTGTCAACTGGGTTGACAGAGACAATGATAGAGTCAACTGGGCTAAAAGTGATAGTGATAATGCTAATTGGGAGGCTGGAGATGAGTGGAGATTTGTGGAAGTGAAAGCGCAGGAAAGAAATGAGTTGCAATGATGGTGATAATTATAATGATGATGATGAATCATTCCTAGCCTTACGATTAAGACTGACACACAGATTGCACCGGAAACATTAAAATGTCATTTGGTAACTGACCCCATTCCCAACCACGACGGGAAATATACGTACCACTTTCAAAACGGAAAAACAGTCATAATCCTGGTGGTAAATATTAATTCATCATCATAATTAAACACAGCTGATAATGTATAATAATTACACGAGAGAGAGAGAGAGAGAGAGAGAGAGAGGAGCGGGGAGAGAGGAGATAGAGAGAGAGAGAGAGAGAGAGGACGAACGGAAAAAATGCATTTAGCCTAGAAAGTAGAGAGAGAGAGAGAGAGAGAGAGAGAGAGAGAGAGAGAGAGAGAGGAGAGAGACAGGAAAATCATGCATTTTTAACATTAAAAAAAGCAGAGAGAGAGGGAGAGAAGAGAAGAGAGAGAGAGACAGAGACAGAAGAGAGAGAGAGGACGAAATCATGCATTTTAACATTTAAAAAGCAGAGAGAGAGAGAGAGGGAGAGAGAGGGGGGGGAGAGAGAGGGGCGAGAGAGAGAGAGGGGGGGGACAGAGAGAGAGAGAGGACGAAATCATGCATTTAGCCTTAGAAAGTAGAGAGAGAGAGAGAGAGAGAGAGAGAGAGAGAGAGAGAGAGGGACGAAATCATGCAATTTAGCCTTAGAAAGGGTAGATGAGAGAGAGAGAGAGGAGAGAGAGAGAGCCCCCCCCCAGAGGAGAGAGATGAGAGAGAGAGAGAGAGAGGAGGGCGAAAAACTCATGCATTTTTTAGCCTTGAAAAGTAGAGAGAGAGAGAGAGAGAGAGAGAGAGACAGAGAGAGAGAGAAACCATCCATGTTCCCTTAAAATAACTTGCCCCACAAAAAAAAAAAAAAATCTCAGGAGAAAATGCAACCCCAACACTTATACTGGAATGGAATTGGCATAACAATTCCCAAACTGGCGTAACAACCCCAGGTGCAATTTGGGTAAAGAAAGTTTATCTGATTACCTGCCTACTCAACTTCTATCAAGAGCCTTTCATTCTGCGCCAACAGCTTTCTATTTTTAACGTCTAACAAAGGAGTTTCGTTCGAATTTGCTTTTGTTGTTTTATTTTTAAATCCAAAGAAAGGAAGATCATGAAGGTTTGGTTGTGTGGAGAGAATAGCTGATGGTGTTCTGTGTGGGTATAGAACGTTTAGATACAGAGAGTTGTAAGTACAAGGAGATTCAAGGTTATATATATATATATATATATATATATATATATATATATATATATATATCCTGAATAAAATATCAAACATATAAATGGTAAGTGAACACTTCACTTATTAAATCCCAATACATCATGAAGCAGTTACCAGAAAGACAACATTTCACTATCATTGCTATCAGTATTTTGTAATCTTACAAATAAATGCAGTAACTTTGTAGAAAATAAATACAATCTGACATCCGTTTTCTTTATAATTATAAAAGTTAAATAAAATTCAATACTGGCTTATCTATCTCAGCCATAATGTAGAAATATATAAAATTATCCCAGCGAAAAGAGAGAGAGAGAGAGAGAGAGAGAGAGAGAGAGAGAGATTTCCACTTCATAAAGAGAAAGGGGTGGGGTAGGGGTAGGGGGGGAATACGTCGTCAAGACTCCCTCTATTGCGATGGATTGAATCGGTCATTGAGAATCATTTTATTAGATCTGACCTCGGGATGGGATTTGATGTGGAAGATCAAGGCTTCGTCGTGCTTTGTGAATTGGGAATCTGATCGACTTATTGATTGATTGGCCGGGAAAGAGACACGGGAAATTGTCTATTTTAATATTTTCCTCAAATATATGCAGTGATTGATTATTGCGACTGAGGTTACACAATGACGAAAACAATCCTTTAGAAAAGAACCAGTCATATTACTATTATACTTAAAAAAGTTAGCAAAATATGTTTCCACGTTTAGATGGTGTGATGAAAAACTTCCAAGTTAAATGCCCCTACATTTAAATGAAAATTAGTGGAACAAAAAGAGGTGGTCATGTCCGCCTTGGTGCAGTGGCAATACATGCAATGAGAAGTTGCCGAGATTGATGAAAGTTTTAGAAGAAAGGTTATGCAATAACATGGAAACCATGAAAATGTATCGTTCGTTTATCACACATCGACACAAATTAAAAAAAATAAGAGACCGGTCATGACCTGTACACCCAGCGTTTTATTTCTTCAACCTTGGTGATGTGTTGTAAATTATAAATATAGTATATATATATATACATATATAAATATATACATACCCTCTCTCTCTTTACATATATATATATATATATATATATATATATATAGATATATATATATATATATAGTATATAATATATATATATCATATATATGATATATACATATATATATATATATATATAATATATATATATATATATCATATATGTATATATATAGATATATATATATATATATATATATATATATATAAATATATATATGTGTATATGTAGAATCTACTGGTCATTTTTACCAGATACATATGTAATTGTAATAGCCACAATGCCCTCTTAACTTCTCAAATTCTTCGGTCTTTTTTGGATTGAAAAGTTAAGAGGGCATTGTGGCTATTACAATTACATGTATTTTATATATATATATATTATATAATTATATATTATATATATATATTATATATATGTATATATATATATATATTTATATTATATATATATATAATATATATATATATATCTATATATACATAAATATATAAGATATAACCATTTCTGACACGAATTGAGGGTTTTCAACTCTTTCCCCATAACGAGGAATCCCTAACGAAACAAGCCCTTAGCTTACAATAACTTAGGACCCTGACCATTGTACACACCACCTGCCGTTCTTGGCTCTGTGCTTTATGATGCAATTGATTTCTGTTCTTTGTGCTTGATTGGTGTTTTCATGTCATGTCCAGTTATAGCAGAGCTGTTGATTTGAATTGGACACACTGTTTGAGGATACAATACCTTGCACGTGGATAGACTGAGGTTAGCTTGTTTTGTATCTATCTCCAGGCCATCCTAGGGACAAAGTGTACAATTTAAAAGTCTCTGCTAATAAAGTCTAGTTTTGCCGTCTTGTAGAAGCCCATTCAACCATAGGCTACGAGGACTAATCCAAAAGAGAAGGAGCAAGAGGATGTATTAGATGCACAGAAGAGAATTCCAAATCTTTCCTAGATGGAGCTAAAGTTGCTTTATTCTTTAACTCTGTAATTGTCACAAGTTTGTCATTTTCTTATAAAACTGCTTGATTTTACATAAATGTCTGCTTAGAAGTGCCTTTTCAATATTCTGAAGTCTACATCACTTTCACTCTTACACTTTTCCTCCTGCTTTTCTTTTTTTTCCATAGTCATCTTGTTTCGTGTTTTTTTCTGCCTAATTACGTCTACCAGTCCTCCACATACAACCTTTGCTTCCTGTTATAGTTTTCTCTGCTTTCCCATCCGTCTGTAGATGCACTCAAGAGCCATCTCGTCTGTCTACTTCTTCTTCTTCTTCTTCTTCTCTCTAACCTTCTTACGCCCAAGTGATGCTCTTAGGCTTCAGACCGCAACGACTAAGGTGAGCGCTTGCAAAGGGCGAATACATGTCTCTTAATCGGATTTGAACTGACTCCCCAAAGGAGAACTTGCACCTGACGAAGGCGTGTGCGGAGGACAGTGCGGGGTCGGGAGGAGGTTTATTTAAAAATACAAGAAACTGACACGTGAAAGATGGAAGACAGAATCCTTGAAATTGTAAATGGATTTTATGAAAACAGACGAGACTACATCTCAAAACTAATCAAGCCACGTACGGAAACAACATTACTATGGGGCTATAGTCTCCAAACTGTCAAGAACAGCTGATTCAGCTGATTTATTTTTTAAACAGTGCTCTAAACAGAGAAAAGGGAAGATTACAAGTGATAACTAATGTCAAAAACGAGCTGTCAAAAACAGCTGATTTCTCTTTAACGCAGTCGTTCATGATTTGAGAAAAGGGAAGAAAACTAAGTGATAACTGATGTAAAAATGAGACATTTATCAATGGCAACCTGATAACTGTTACCCTTATCATCCAAAAACATTGCAAAGAAAGGCAAAACTCATTGATGTCTTAATTCAGGAGAGAATTTGATGCGAGAGCCTGGAGATGACGGGATATAAATAGGTTCAAGAGTTGAAAAGATTCCTACCTACTCTTGTGACACGAAGACAGGAGAGTTGACAATGGAAAGACATTCTTTAGTGTACTATTCTTGAGGTCGTATTTTGTTGCGAGTATCCGAGAACAGCAAGAATAGTTGTAGGGAGAAATAAGGTAAAATACAGAAAGGTAAAAGGAGTTAGTGGAGATAAAAATTTGTTTTTCGTCCATTATACTCTAATATGGATGTTTTTAACTTGAACGTAAGATACTTCTTGTTAATTCGGTTTCTCCTATACTTAAGGATCGATCGAATTCAACAAAATAGGGTCAACAACTAAGGTCATCAAAGCCACGGATATTCTTTCTCTCTCTCTCTCTCTCTTTCTCTCTCTCACATAACCTTTGGATGTTAATATACCTAATTTCGTTTGAAACTTAGAAACTGACCTGAGACGGAACTATCTTCTTTTTTATGCTGCTCTCTCTCTCTCTCTCTCTCTCTCTCTCTCTCTCTCTCTCTCTCTCTCTCTCTCTCTCTCTCTCTCTCAAATAAAAGGGTTCCAAACTTATAGATCAGATAGAAAAAATAGGAATCAAGGGGGAACCGCAATATATGGGAAAGACAAAAAACAAGGAAAAATATATGAGAAATATAGTAACTCAGAATGTGAACTAATAGCGGTAGAATTTGAATCTGAAAAATTAATGAACATAGTAATATATAGACCTCCTAATACTAAAGAGTTTGACTTAATAATTGAAAAATTGGATGATATATGTAGAAATCACAAGGACTGGACTATTCTCCTATCTGGTGACTTCAACTTTCCTTTCGTAGAATGGAAAGAACGAATAGGAGATTGTGGATGTACTTATACATATAAAAAAGAGAGTAATAGTAGTGCAGAAGATAAGAGGCAATTCGAAAAGCTATTAGATATGCTACTAGAATACAACATTCAACAAATAAATCACCTGCCAACAAGAAAGGAAAATACTTTAGACCTAGTATTTGTGAACGAGGTGAATTATGTTAAAGAAATAATAGTTTATAATGCGAGTATTTCAGACCATAATGTCATAGAATTAACAGTTCATTCCAAAGCAAGTGAAAACAGAGATAAGCAAGAAATGAAAAAGTGGGAAGGATATGGAAAATATAACTTCTACAGTAAAAATATAAAATGGTCAGAAATAAATGAAGAATTAAACAAAGATTGGGATAACATTTTCGTAAGCGATGACATAAGGGTAAATACGGAGATATTATATAAAATATTAGAGAAAATAGTGGATAAATATATACCGAAGAAGAAAAGTAAACATCATTCATGCATACCAAGAGACAGAAGGATCTTGTTCCAGAAAATCAGAAAGTGGAAAAAAGGTCTTGCAAAAGAAAAAAAATGCATGGAAAGTTATAGAACTAAAAAGTAAGATAGAAAATGCAGAACAAAAGATTATACAATCAAAAGAAAATGAAAAACGGGAATTGGAAGAAAAAACCCTATTAAATATCAAGCAAAACCCCAAACTATTATACTCATATGCGAAGAAGATGAATAAAAGAAGAATAAAAATAGGCCCTCTGAGAATTGAAGGGAGATTAACGAATGAAAAAAAGGAAATTTGCAACATACTGGCAGAACGATATAAGAGAGAATTCACCCCTAGAATAGATAATGAAGATAATGATATAGAAGTAAGGGACGAAAATAGTGAATATTTAGCTGACATAGAAATTAATGAAGCTGATATTGTGCAGGCAATTAATGAAATTAAAAATGGAGCTGCTGCAGGGCCTGATGGAATCCCTGCTATTTTGTTAAAGAAAGTAGTTCATTCTATCGCAAAGCCATTTGCAATATTATTAAGACAAAGTGTAGATACAGGCAAGATTTATGATGAGCACAAATTAGCATATATCACCCCTACTTTCAAAAGTGGATCAAGACTTGAGGCAAGTAATTATAGGCCTGTGAGTCTAACATCACATATTATGAAAGTGTATGAAAGGGTAATGAAGAAAAATATTATGAAACATTTAATAAAAAATAATTTGTTTAATATAGGACAACACGGTTTCGTACCCGGAAAAAGTACACAAACCCAACTGTTAGTCCACCGTGAGAACATATTCAAAAATATGAAAAGCGGAAATGAAACAGATGTGGTTTATCTAGACTTTGCAAAAGCTTTTGATAAAGTAGACCATAATATATTAGCAAAGAAAATTAGAAAACACAATATCGTAGATAAAATAGGAAGATGGTTAAAAGAATTTTTACACAACAGAAAACAGATAGTTATTGCAAACGATGAGAAATCGGATGAAACCAAGGTAATATCCGGTGTGCCACAAGGTACGGTGTTAGCTGCAATACTGTTTGTTATTATGATTGAAGACATAGACAGTAATGTTAAGGATTCGGTAGTGAGTAGTTTCGCTGATGACACAAGAATAAGTAGAGAAATTACTTGTGATGAAGATAGGAACGCTCTACAAAGAGACCTTAACAAAGTATATGATTGGGCAGAGGAAAATAGGATGGTATTTAACTCTGATAAATTTGAATCAATAAATTATGGAGACAGAGAAGGAAAGCTATATGCATATAGGGGACCTAATAATGAGACAATCACAAATAAGGAAGCAGTTAAAGACCTTGGTGTGATGATGAATAGGAACATGTTATGCAATGATCAAATAGCAATTCTTTTGGCAAAATGTAAAGCAAAAATGGGAATGTTGTTACGGCACTTCAAAACAAGAAAAGCTGAACACATGATTATGCTTTATAAAACATATGTTCGTAGTCCACTTGAATATTGCAATATGATATGGTACCCACACTATCAAAAGGATATTGCACAAATAGAGAGTGTACAAAGGTCCTTTACAGCTAGAATAGAAGAAGTTAAGGACCTTGACTACTGGGAAAGACTACAATCATTAAAATTATATAGTCTAGAAAGGAGAAGAGAACGCTACATGATAATTCAGGCATGGAAACAGATAGAAGGAATAACAGAAAATATCATGGAACTAAAAATATCAGAAAGAGCAAGCAGAGGTAGATTAATAGTGCCCAAAACAATACCAGGAAAAATAAGGAAAGCACACAGGACATTAATCCACTACGCACCAGCATCGATAATGCAGCGTCTATTCAATGCGTTGCCAGCTCATCTGAGGAATATATCAGGAGTGAGCGTAGATGTGTTTAAGAATAAGCTCGACAAATATCTAAACTGCATCCCAGACCATCCAAGATTGGAAGATGCAAAATATACCGGAAGATGTACTAGCAACTCTCTGGTAGACATTAGAGGTGCCTCACACTGAGGGACCTGGGGCAACCCGAACGAACTGTAAGGTCGGTAAGGTAAGGTCTCTCTATACATACATACATATATATATATATATATATATATATATATATATATATATATATATATATATATATATACGCATACACTATATATGTAATATTTATATGCACAAATATATACATACATATATTTATAAATATATGTAAATAATATCTATACACACGCACACACAAATATACATATAATTTATATACACCTCAAAGGTAAAAAGCATTCACGAAATATTCATTCAGTCCATCCAGACACTAAATCACATAAGAAGGATTGAGTGAAAACTGGAACGCCTTATGCGGTCCTTGGCTATTTCGGGAATGAGCTGTTATTTTTGGACTCGAGAGGTCCTTGGAATGACTCTCCAGGACAGAAATATCTCGGGGCTTCGGGTGGGGGGGGGTGGGGGTGGTGGGAGATTCAGAAGAGACGTCAATGGAGCCTTCTTATTCTTCTTCTTTTTCCCCTTCTTCAACTTCTTATTTATCATTTTTACCAGAACGTCATTTATTCCTGATTCTCAAAATGGGTGGCGGACTTTTAGCTTTGTATCTAGTAAAAGCTTATCATATTTCAGTATATGAATGTATATATGTATGTATGTATATATATATATATATATATATATATATATATATATATGCAAATAAATAAATATATATGTAGCATATATTTGTATAAGACATGCACTATATATATATATATATATATATATATATTATATATATATATATATATATATATATATATATATATATATATATATATATATATATATATATATATATGTGTGTGTGTGTGTGTAGGTAACATAAATCCACATTTTGATATACAACGAACATGACACACTCAAAAGCAGTGCACCAAACAAAATAATAATAATAATAACAATAATAAATAAAAACACTCAGAAACAGATAAAATACCGACAAGTATAAAGGCCATATGCAGCACCTTTCACAGACACAATTAGCGCAAGGGAACAGGTGACCATAATTATTTTCTAAGGAAATCTCTTCACGATTTCACAGTTCCATATGGAAGTCTTTTCACAGTTTCACATGGAAATCTCTTCAGCTTCACACGAAAGTCTCTTCACAGTTTCTCAGTTTCACTGGAAGTCTCTTCACAGTTTCACATTTTCGTATGGAAGTCACTTCACAGTTTCTCAGTTTCACATGGAAATCTCTTCACAGTTTCACATTGATTTCTCTCCATAGTTTCACATTGAAATCTCTTCACGGGTTCACAAGGAAATATCTTCACAACTTCATTGTTTCACATGGAAATCTCTTCAGAGTTTCACATGGAAATCTCTTCAGAGTTTTAAATGGAAATATCTTTACGTCGCATGGAAATAGCTTCACACTTTCACATGGAAATCCTCAGAGTTTCACATTGGAAATCTCTCAGAGGTCCACATGAAATCTCCTCAGGAAAGTGTCACATGGAATCTCTTCAGAGTTCCACATGGAAAATCTCTTCAGAGTTTGCAACATGGAAATCTTCTTCAGAGTTTCACATGTGGAAATCTCGTTCAGAGTCCACATGGAAATCTCTTCAGAGTTTACATGGAAAATCTCTTCAGAGTTTCCCACATGCGGGAAATCTCTTCAGAGTCCACATGGTGGAAATCTTCCTTTCAGAGTTTCAACATGGAAATCCTCTTCAGAGGTTTTCCACATGGAAATCTCTTCAGAGTCCACATGGAAAATCTCTTCCAGAGTTTACATGGACATCTCTTCAGAGATCCCACATGGAAATCTCCTTAAGGGTTCCCATGGAAATCTCTTTCAGAGTTTCACATGGGAAATCTGCTTCAGAAGTCCACATGGAAAATCCCTTCAGGAAAGTTTCACATGGAAAGCTTTCAGAGTTTAACATGGAAATCTCTTCAGAGTTTCACATGGATTCTCAGAAAGTAACATGGGAAATTTCTTCAGAGTTTCACAGGAAATCTCTTCAGAGTCCACATGGAAATCTCTTCAGAGTTCACATGGAAATCTCTTCAGAGTCACATGGAAATCTCTTCAGAGTCCACATGGAAATCTCTTCCGAGTCCACCGGGAAAATCTCTTCAGAGGTCCACATGGAAATCTCTTTCAGAGTCCACATGGAAATCTCTCAGAGTCCAACATGGAAATTCTTACGAGTTTCCACAGGAAATCTCTTCAGAGTCCACATGGAAAATCTCTTTAGAGTTCACATGGAAATCTCTTCAGTTTTAAAATGTAATGGATCTTTACGTCGCATGGAAATAGCTTCACACTTTCACATGGAAATCTCTTCAGTTTCACAAGGAAAGCTCTTCAGAGTTTCACATGGATATATCTTCATAACTTCGTTGTTTCACATGGAAATATCTTCAGAGTTTCACAAGGAAATATTTTTACAACGTCACAGTTCGCATGGAAATAACTTCACACTTTCACATGGAAATCTCTTCAGAGTTTCACATGGAAATCTCTTCAGAGTTTCACATGGAAATCTCTTTAGAGTTTCAC
>NC_061096.1:40292647-40297647 GCF_015104395.2 Macrobrachium nipponense
GGAAATTAGGGTGATTGGATAACTCGCATTCTCGTCAGTACTGGGTACAGCGGCAGATGAAATAAAAAATGGACAATTTAGTGCACTGAAGTTTTGCATTTATACTGAAATCCTTTTTCATGCAACACAGAATCATATTACAGATTAATTCCTTCCTTTGTTTACGTTGTCAGGCAAAATTCAATTTGAATTAATAATTTTTCTTTTCTCTGGGAATAATGAAATCGTCGACAATTCACAAACAATACAATGAAATCATTTCTTTAAAGTTAGTCATATTTTGCAAGGAAGCTCCCGGGCTTTATTCTTCCTTTTTTTGTTGTTGTCTGTGAACAGCAATGACAAGAAAAAAACGTTTACTAAATTAAATAAATTTTCAACTGGAAAAAGTAAGAGCTAAAATATGACTCCAAAACAAATTATGAAATGAACGTTAGAAACACATAAGAAAGGTTCATTACAAAAAGCGACCCCGACTAAGGATTGACTTGAGTAGATGAATGAACCATATTATCCGCTTTCAAAATGCTAAACCACTTAGCTTGAAGGGACAATCGGTCAGCCATATATATAATATAAGACTATGATCGTTGAAACGACAAACTAGCCTAAACAATTGTGCTTAGCTAAAGCATCTGTGAATTCCACTCCCGATCTCTGACGAGCGAGATTGATTGATTGATTTATGGTTTCCAAAAATGGCGTCACAACATCTTTCAGCATACTGACACTGACGAGTCGTTAACCTCGCCGGCGGTGAATCAACAGCTGATTGGGTTTCCTTTCTCCGGTCATAAGTCGGCGAGGAGGCTTTCAACCAATTTCCGAAAAGTTTTTGGCGGTCACAAGGCCAATGCACTTATTCTCATGGCTGTTTCTAGACTTATGGCCCCCGCCCCCGGCCCCCAACAATCAGTTTTTTTTATTCACTTTTCTATTTATTTCTTTTGCTCATTTCAGCTCTGGCTGAGTGTTTCACGTTTATGAGATTTAAATATGCATTTTCGTTGCTCGTATTCGTTCTGTTTTGAATTTGGAGGAAAGGTTTCTAAACTTAAATGGAGGAGTACATTGTGTGTGTGTGTGTGTATGTGAGAGAGAGAGAGAGAGAGAGAGAGAGAGAGAGAGAGAGAGAGAGAGAGAGAGAGAGCACAACGAAAAGGTTTTCATATTAGAACAGGGTGGATTACTTTAATCTTAGTTGTTTGAAGGGACGACTACGGGAAAATTAAAATAATAAAGATAACGAGTCACCGCAAAGTATTTTTCGTGTTCGCTGCCCCTCGGTAACCCAACTCACTTTCAGACTTTAAATACAAAGGAATATGCATATGAATAAAAGATACATAAGCAAGAATAAACTTAAAAGCATGAGCAAACTTTACGTATGAATGGCAAGGTCGTTAAATGAAAATGATATATATTTAATTAATTTTTAATGACAGGTAAAAAATCAAATTATCTGTCGAATTGGCGTTGGCCATTAAATTCATATGTCAGTAATGCAGCTGATTCTGTGTATATTTTATATTTTTTGCGCAGCTTTTCATCTTATTCTGTGGATATTTTATATGTTTATTTTTTGCGTAGTTTTTCATCAGATATAGCAGTTGAAGTATGAACATGGTGTATACATACATACACACATACACACACACGCACACACACTATTGTCCAGCCTGAAAAGCAGTCTCCCTCACACTCGGCCTCTCTCTACATTATCCTCATTTGTAACGTTTTGGGTGCACTAGTATACATACATGCATACATACATACTTACATACATACAATAGATACACAAAAGTCGGTTGTGGTAAGCTTCTTTGGAGCAAAATATTCCTTATCTGCGTAAGGTTTTATCGTAAAAAAAATGTTCCTTATCTGCGTAAGGTTTTATCATAAAAATAAATAGGCATGGAATTGTGAAAAACCAGATAACAGCAAAGAATGCATTTTGATGAGAGAAAAAAAGTAGGTCAAAAACTTCAAAGAAAGGGCTAGATAAGCTTTTTTCATGTTGGACTACAATGGTGCGATTAGGTGAAACTACTGAAATATATAAAGAGAAGGATTTAAGCCCCGGTAAGAGGTAATTGTAACAGCATAATAAAATCTCTGGATTTCAGGAAGTCACTGAGAGAGTTTCTGGTAACTTGGTTCTCAAGCGGAAATTGGAAATGGCAATTTAATCTCTTGAAACGAAAAATAAAAGCAAAATCATGGAAGCTCATTAGCAGTATCTGAAAAGGTAAAACTAAAGGTACTTCAAGAAATCAAAATGGATTATTTATTGCGCACTGAAACTAAAGAAAAACAAGAGAAAAGCGCCAAAGTTTCATCGGCATAATCGAGTTTTCTATACAGCGTATAATCAAGGCCACTGAAAATAGATTTATCTTCAGCGGTCTCGGTATAATGCTGTAAAAGCCGCGGCTGCCTGTGTTGTTGCGGTGCCAGAGGCACGATTATGGCTAACTTTAACCTTAAATAAAATAAAAACTTCTGACGCTAGAGGGCTGCATTTTGTTATGTTTGATGATTGGCGGGTGGATGATTAAAATACCAATTTGCAACCCTCTAGCCTCAGCAATTAATAAGATTTGAGGGCGGACAGAAAAAGTGCGGACGGACAGACAAAACCATCTCAATAGTTTCCTTTTACAGAAAAAAAAAAAACCGTAACAAATGCTAAAATGTTTCCAGGAACCCTCAGGAAGTTATTCGAGTTCTAAGAAAAACAGCCATGAAGAATAAGGAGAAAATACATTAAATATATGCGGTAGGTATTTAACAAGTCCAATTTAACTAGTGATGAAGGTAATAACATAAACTAAGCGCTCATCATCCAGTCGTTGCCATATGGTATAGGAATATATACATTTGTCCGTAAAATTAGAGACGGTGTTGTGGTTGTTTTTTTTATAATAGTATAAACGTAAATGAACATAAAATTCTAAAAATAGCCTAATTACAAGAAATGTTCCTCCACTTAACAAGTAAAAACCTCATTTAAAATGCAAATGAATCTGGTCGGACACCTTTGCTTGTTCAAGCTTATGGTTTGCAGACCTGGTTACGTAATGTTAATGCATTCATAGTGCTTGGCAACTTGGCTGCTCTCATGATAAATGCCTCGTTAAAGAAAAAATATTATTCATATTATCTTCCGCGTTACATACTCTTAAAGACACACACACACAAACACACACACACGAACACACACATATATCTGGGTCATATCACATTACCGAGATTCAAATACATACATCGAGCTACAAATGTCTTTTAATATCTAATTCGCTCTACCTCGGAATTAATGTATTTTCATATTTCTTATCGACTAAAAAATTCCCCTTCGGTTAACATATATGAAAATATATTAATTCCGAGGTAGAGCTAATTAGATATTAAAGGACATTTGTAGCTCGATGTATATATATATATATATATATATATATATATATATATATATATATATATATGTATATATATATATATATATATATATATATATATATATATATATATATATAGAAAGACAAATTTTTATTCCGCCCTCAGATCTTAATAACAACTGGGTCTAGAGTGCAGCAAATTGGTGTCATGATCATCCATCCTCCAATCATCAAACGTACCAAATTGCAGCCCTCTAGCCTCAGTAGTTTTTTTTTTTCTTATAATTCTATTTAAGGTTAAAGTTATCCATAATCGTGCTTCTGGTAACAATAAAGGCCGTACTATACATATACATATACATATATATATATAATATATAAATATATATATATATATATATATATATGATAGAGAGAGAGAGAGAGAGAGAGAGCTATCATGAGTAATTTGATGAATCATATGCAGAACACTCATGATTTTTCATAACAGCCAAAAAATATTATAAATCTCCAGCACTGCTTTCTAAACACATAACATTAACAATATATATATATATATATATATATATATATACTATATATATATATATATATATATTTATTTATTTATGCGGGAACTTATCAATCACGCGTGCTTGAGCAAAACTTCACGGTGTTTGCATGTGCACAAACAATGCTTATCTGATTACGGATATGCAAGCGCGCATGCACATACGCGCACTTGCGTAAATGCGCTCACCCACACGTGATGCTATTTCGGGACTAATTGGGATATCGTAGCCTCGGGAAGGCTTTTAATGAAGATTACCTGTGTAATTGCGTTGTGGTCATTATATTTTCGCTGCTGAAGCCTTAGGGATAAGTTTTTATGAACTTTTAGTACTTGCTTTTCAAACTGAATTTTTACTATTAATATTTTTATTATCATTATTCAGGAGATGGACTCCGAGGGAAAATATTACATCAACCTTCATCACTGATTCATTAATTCAAGAGGAATTATTATTATTATTATTATTATTATTATTATTATTATTATTATTATTTTATTATTATTATTATTAGTAGTAGTAGTAGTAGTAGTAGTAGTAGTATTAATATTATTATTATTATCATTATTATTATTATTAAAAAAGGCTCATAGTAGCACTAGTCTTCAAATGGAGAAACAAATCCACAGTTATGTAAATGTACATATATCTAAATTTAAAACTTTAAGGATTGTTTTCGGGAATCTGTTCGGTTCACCTAATCAATTGGTAAGGGGAACCGACATATTCCCGAAAGCTATCCTTAAAGTTTTAAATTTAAATATATGTACATTTACATAACTATGGATTCGTTTCTCCATTATTATTATTATTATTATTATTATTATTATTATTATTATTATTATTATTATTATTATTATTATTATTATTATTATTATTATTATTATTATTATTCAGAGGATGAAGTCTATTCTTATAAAACAAGACCACTAGGGCCACTGACTTGAAATTCAAGCATCCAAAGAATATGGTGTTTATGTGAAAGAAGTAACAGAAGGTAACGGAAAGAAGAAATCAGTTATTAGAAAAAAGATAAATGAAAAAATTAACGAAC
>NC_061096.1:40302647-40320147 GCF_015104395.2 Macrobrachium nipponense
CGGTAAACTCAGATAAGCAATTCACAGCCGTCTGCTCATTGCCTTGCCACAGGAGAAAACTCATCCAACAGTACCGGTTTTGTGGCCGAGAATTGCGGCTATGTTCTGCAGTGCTTCTTTGTAAGCTTCCTTACTCTAAGTCGGCATTCGCTGGAAAGCTGCTCTGTTCTGGCGAGACGCAGCCGAAGTGTCATGACTTAAAATGTCTAATTAATTCAGCAATTTCGACTTTATTTAAAACACAGACTTAGGGCATCAAACTCAATAGAGTCTTATATACTTACCCTGGTGCTAATTAAATGAAAAAATATCTAATGAATTAATAAGTTCTTTTATCTTCTTGAGTAGTAGCCTAATAAAAGATTAAGACAGGGAGAGCTGTTATCAGGGAGAGGTGTTTATCCAAGAGGCTCTGGCCATTGGCTGGTTGTTTTATGAAACTTAGGGCTGTTACAACAAACACTGGGGCACTTTCAGACATTCGGTACTTAAGGCAGTTGAATGAGGGAGTTGGAGTGGCTGGACAGCAATATAGAAATTCAGAATCTAAAGGTGGAACTAGTGTTGGACTACTAGATTGAAGAAAATGGGAATTGGGGTAAAGTAAAAGGCTAAAAAATGGATGCAGCTAGTGACCGAAGACACGAACAAACATCCTTGAGTAATGACTACAGTACACCACGGGAGGCGCAAGGACGATGGTAGTCACGTACGGGGCTCCGCCCATTGGTGTTTTTATATTAAAACATGAGAGTTGTCGAAATAAAGAGCCTTTAATATTGCAAAAACTCAAAAAGTTCTTATACTTAAATATATTACGACCTATCCTATTATAAAAAAAAAAAATTTCAAACACCGGTGTTTACCTTGAAAAATTTGAGCATTGTAATGTTGAAGAACACATCATAACTGTAAACCTGTAATCTTTAGAGCCTGCAGCGCAATGATTTTGCATAAATTAGCATAACATCTTGCCTAAAAAATAAGTATTTTAAACACGGTCGTTTTCTCGCAGAACCTGGAGATTGCATTCTTAATTTCTAGGTTTAACTGCTAACAAAATCCTTTCTTAGGTAAATCGGCCCAAACAATATATTTTCTTTTTAGTCTTGGTAATTTCTATGGCTGCGTTAATGTGTATGTAATATTCAACTGCGTGTTTAGTCGGTTTCCCTTTTTATGGTACTGAGCTGTATTTAAGCACCAAATTTCCATTAATATTATTCTAGTAATGGTATTCAAAAGCTTCTTCGTATTCTGTTTTCGTCTTCAACCCATAAAACTTGTAGTAAAAATACCTTTATCTATAACTCTGCTATCACCACCTACCATCCAGGAAACGAGACGTAATTAATCTATTACAGTTCCATCAATAATTTAATTACGTATGAAGGATGAATCACAGTAAACAAAACTAAAATAGTGTACTATCTGCATCAGTTTGCCATTGCTCTAAAATTGCACTAAATTATATTAAGAGGTACCGAGCAACCATATAAAAATGGGACAAGGCATTAACACCTGATATTTACTGATATAGCTTGATTTAGATTTCATATGGAGTATGGTGTTAATGTTTACAACTAAAAAAAAAAAAAAAAAAAAAAAAGTACGGGACGAGACAGAGGTTAAGTGCCAAATTTCATGACTAAAATGATTAAAAAGTAAAATGTCAAAAGACAACTGAGGAAGAAGAGAGGATGTGATAATGACTGTCGGTGGTAAGTATTTTGTTCAGATGCCACAAAAACGTATTTTTCCCATAATCTCTTCTAATTATCGTAAGTCTAGTGTACCTAATGGTTTCTCTCTCTCTCTCTCTCTCTCTCTCTCTCTCTCTCTCTCTCTCTCTCTCTCTCTCTCTCTCTCTCTCTCTCTCTCTCTCCTTTGCTTCTGCGTGATGAAAGACAACCAAATGAAGACCCACAATACTGCAAGCAAAGGAAATGAAGGCAATTCAGAAACACCTCACGTCATTATCGAATGCAGACTTCAAGCACGACCCAAGTTCTTCTATCAAGCAATGCATTTCGGAAATGAATTTCCTTTACTTTTTCCCGAAGAGCGATTTAAAACACGTTCCCCTATTGGAAACCTTTGCTTCAACCAATCGCATGCATAAAACAATCGATTGTGCCTCTTTGTTATTGGTGAAAGTATTGTTTTTTTTCCTTTAACCAACCGCCATTCCGTGGGTGGCTGACGTAGATACAATTAGTTGGACATGAATTTGCCAATTAATGATTTTCGTAATTTAATATTCCATTCACTTACTTGACGATCAGAGCTAAAGCTTATTTTGATCCAAAGGAAACCTTTGTTGAAGTTTACAATTATCCCTATAGAGAGTATTTAATTTCTGCCAATAGTTCATGCAGTATGAACCAGAAACTGAACCCAAAAATTCTTTGTGTTTGAAATTAAGTCTTAACACCGTTTGTTTATGGAGCACAATACTAGGGTTATTCAAAAAGTTCTCTACCTTGACTAGAAAGTGGAAACTAAACCAACTGTAAGACTAAGCACAAAAACTCAATCAAGGCGGATGTTGAAGGATAGGCAAGCAGTACTAGAACCCTAAGTAAGTCACTGCATTGTATGTTAAGCCCGTTCAAGGTACTCTAGATGCAAGCTATATCCTACTATGACAAAAGAGAAGGTCACGCTGGGATCAAGTGTCTGCAAAAGATGGTTTTGAACCCTACCAAACTCCATGCATACACAGAACATACTCGGCGAAGTCTCCCTTTATTGTTCCTGAATTAAGAAGTGTCGGCACGATGGCGAATTTACTCTGAATTTTGGGATTATTTGGCTGCTAGCGTGTTAGACTATCTGGAAAAGTGCCAGACTATTGGGAGAGATCGTAAAAGACTCCATTGGAGAGATCATTGGGGAAAATGACATTGGGGATATCCTTGATGAGGGATATTTGGGGAAGATCATGAAAAGATATTTGGAGAGATCAATGAAAAGACATTTGGGGAAGATTCTGAGACTATTTTGGGGAGATCATGAGATTATTTTTGGGAGATCATGAAAGACCATTTGGGGGAGATCATGAAAGACCTTCTGGGGGAGATCATGAGACTATTGTTGGGAGATCATGAAAGACCATTTGGGGGAGATCACGACACTATTTTGGTGAGATCATGAGACTATTTTGGGGAGATCATGAAAGACCTTTTGGGAGAGATCATGAGACTATTGTGGGGAGATCATGAAAGACCATTTGGGGGAGATCATGAGACTATTTTGGTGAGATCATGAGACCATTTTGCGGAGGTCATGAATGACCTTTTGGGAGAGATCATGAGACTATTGTGGGGAGATCATGAAAGACTATTTGGCAAAGTGTCAGACTTTTGGGGAGAGATCATAGCCTACATGGAAAAGTTTCAGACTGGTGGGTGACGGGCGAGGTTGTTTGGTATTCGAAGTACAACATTTATGGAAAAAAAGTTAACAAGATAAAAATACTATGAAAAACTGTGACCAGAAAAGCTCTTGCTCCAGGGAAATCCATCCTATCTGGACAAAGAAGCTGGCAGTGGATGGCGACTCCAACTTTGCCCTTAAATCGTGGCCTCAAGCCTCTGACTCACTTGACCTGGCACCCTAAAACATTCTTTTCTTTCCTTTTCTTCTGGACTTTAGACTCTTTTCTATAAAATTCACTATACTTTCTTCTCCTGGACTTTTTACTCCTTTCATGGAAACTTTCTTCTCTCTACCTCGAGATTCTCTTACCCTTTCCAGTGAAGCTATCTATTATTTCACACGTTTTCCAAATCTTATATTCTGCTATATCAGGAGGCAGTTCGCTCATTACTTCCCTTTTGTAAATGGTTCCAAGTGCCTAAAGAGAGAGAGAGAGAGAGAGAGAGAGAGAGAGAGAGAGAGAGAGAGAGAGAGAGAGAGATTGCAGACGTACTTGAAGTAATGCTCGAAATGACGTTGAGACTTACGAACATTGACGTATGCAAAGACGTCTGGTAATTTCACGCCAAATGCGCATGCGTAGTCAATTTCATGGACCAGATAATATATCAATTTGTAGTTCTGAAGAATAGAATCATGTGTAAGAGCACAAGCGAGATGAAAGGAAGTTCTATGAGGCAATAACCCTTCCCTTTGAAAATAAATGTTGTCATCTTTCCTATTCATCCTTTGTATTTATTCCTCTGACAGGTATCTCTCATAAGAGAGGTAAAAAAAAATCCTCATCTTCATAGGGTTCACATCTTTATTGGTATGGCATCTTTCTTTTTTAACAATAAAGGTTTCTAGTTTTAATCAGATTTTAATTATGTCAAATTAATATTTTCTTAGCCATTCTCGAATCAAAACAGCAGTTACCCATAATCAAGCACCTTGCATTTATGCCTCTTCTTCTTCTTCTTCTTCTTCTTCTTCTTCTTCTTATTATTATTATTATTTTATTATTATTATTATTATTATTATTTACTATTATTATTATTATTATTATTATTATTATTATTATTATTATTATTATTATTATTATTATTATTATTAAGAAAACGATGATGAACCCCATTCGTATGGAAAATGTCCCGACTTTCTCTGTTCTTTCCTTGTGCTTTTATTCTGCTACTACCGAGACAAGGCTGGAACAAAACCATAAGATAAGAGCGGAGACAAGGTTGAACAAAAGCACAAGAGAAGAACGGAGACAAAGTTGAGCAAAAGAACAAGATAAGAACAGAGACAAGGTTGACCAAAAGCACAAGAGCAGAACGAAGACAACGCTGAGCACAAGCACAGGGGAAGAACACAGAACTCCAAAAAGCAACCGACCACCTGCCGATGCAAATGCAGTAACAGACCCGTACGGAGATAATATGTTCTATAACGGTACAACAGCACTCATAATGAGCCACTTAAAAGATGCATCTTGTTAGCTGGGGAAAATTGTAGCTACCATAAAAAAAGGGACAAAAAAAGAAACAAAAAACGGAAAGGTTAAAAAAATAAATAAATAAATATAAAAAAACAAAAAGCCTAGTCGGTACATCTGCTCGACTTCCACAAGTTCCAACGGCCGGAAACAAAGAACATAATTGAGGTGAACCTGGGCGGGGCTCACTTCAGAAAAAAAAAGCAAAGGAAATACCTTTATGGTGCATAATTTCGTACAAGACATTGCAAGAATGGAAGGCAAGAAGGAGGAATATCATCAAGGTTGCATTTCCCGATTTCTATGGAATTTAGGCTGTCATTCAGCGCTCAAGACAGTAAAACGTGGGAGTGAGAGAAGCTGGACAGCAAGATAAAGGGATCCAGAAAATGAAGTACTAGGTGGAACTGGGAGAAATTCCACATTGCCACTAAGAAGTAACAGTTAAAGAGGTTGGACAGCAAGATTGAAGACAGGAAGCTGGATTTCTAGTTTATTTTGCAATTGCATCGAAACTAATTGTCCTATCACTTTGCTATCCCACCATGTTCTTCTACTCTTCCTTCTCCCTATTCCTTTATTTAAAAAACCTCCTGCTTCTCCATTGATTTTGACTCTCATTTATTCATATCATTTTGTTTATTCATATCTTTTATGTATTTTTAATCCATGGCCACTTACCACGATTCTTCCCCTTATTATAATATACAATTTTTCTTCTCTCCCACTCATTCGTCCTTAAAACATAACCGCACTCTCAACTGTTTCCCATTTTCATTTTTGCTTCAGGATCCCTTCTCTCCTCACTGCAAAATTCACCGGATCACTTTTTATTAATCTACTCTGGACTGACACAAAATCTAACAAACTTTTCCTCGCACTTTTCACTTTCCCAAGAATACCTACGAATATTCCTCTTCTTCCGATCTTCTCTTCTTTCCTTGCCATCTATTTTTCTTTGCAAATCACCTTGAGCCATCGCAAGTTTTCCTCCGAACAAAGCTGGGAACAAATTCAGATTACTTATGAAATAATCTTTTTCATTTCCATTCTTATTCCATTTTGAACCCTAATTAATTCTTATTATCACAACCTTTTCATTTCCAGAGCAAAGACTACATCTGTGGCTTCCACACCACACGCATTCTCTCACCACCATTCGCTGTCATAAAAACTGCTTTTTTTCCCATACCCACATTCACTATAGCACTGTTTTTTCTTCCTATTTCCATCAACTGTCCTACTTTTTCTCCCTACGCCCTTCAGCTGTCCTGCTTTTTCTCCCTACACACATCCACTGTTCTGTTTTTTTTTTTTTTTTTTTTTTTTTTTTTTTCCAACCCACAGCAACTGCCTTGCTTTTTGCTTTTTCTCCCTTTTTCTCCCCACGAACATCAACTGTCCTACATCTCTCCTTATCTGCACTACATCCACACATCTCAAATACCAATACTTAATAATTAATAATATCTTCATGCACGCAACTGCATACCTTATGCCCTCTGCCATTACCTGGCTTTTACACTAAGCCAAACATTTACAATGCTATTTTCTTGATTCCAGGTATTCTGCAACAATACGTATACTTACTCCTCTTTATTTAACAAGGAAAAGTGCATGACATTTAGGGGGAATTACTACTACGTAAAATACCAATAATGTTGTTAATAAATACTTTCACCTTAAAAGGTCTGATATGATTTTCGTACCTGAAGACAATAAAGGAGCCGTCTACATATCTCCAAGAGATTAGAGGTTAAAGTCTACAGGAGTAGGATACTGCCCTTCAAATTTTAAACCTTTAATCTTCTTTCGAATGAACAACATATTCTTTGGAAGCTTGAATTTCAGTTGCCTCTGTGGGTTCGTTCTATATGAATATGGTTCATCTGAATAATAATAATAATAATAATAATAATAATAATAATAATAATAATAATAATAATAATAATAATAATAATAATTCGCTGAAGAACAGTAGGAGAAGGAAAACCAACCTAAGCATGGCATGGATAGACTATAAGAAAGCCTTCGACATGATACCACACACATGGCTAATAGAATGCCTGAAAATATATGGGGCAGAGGAAAACACCATCAGCTTCCTCAGAAATACAATGCGCAACTGGAATACAATACTTACAAGCTCTGGAATAAGACTAGCAGAGGTTAATATCAGGAGAGGGATCTTCCAGGGCGACTCACTGTCCCCACTACTCTTCGTAGTAGCCATGATTCCCATGACAAAAGTACTACAGAAGATGGATGCCGGGTACCAACTCAAGAAAAGAGGCAACAAAATCAATCATCTGATGTTCATGGACGACATCAAGCTGTATGGTAAGAGCATCAAGGAAATAGATACCCTAATCCAGACTGTAAGGATTGTATCTGGGGACATCAGAATGGAGTTTGGAATAGAAAAATGCGCCTTAGTCAACATACAAAAAGGCAAAGTAACGAGAACTGAAGGGATAAAGCTACCAGATGGGAGCAACATCAAACACATAGATGAGACAGGATACAAATACCTGGGAATAATGGAAGGAGGAGATATAAAACACCAAGAGATGAAGGACACGATCAGGAAAGAATATATGCAGAGACTCAAGGCGATACTCAAGTCAAAACTCAACGGCGGAAATATGATAAAAGCCATAAACACATGGGCAGTGCCAGTAATCAGATACAGCGCAGGAATAGTGGAATGGACGAAGGCAGAACTCCGCAGCATAGATCAGAAAACCAGGAAACAAATGACAATACACAAAGCACTACACCCAAGAGCAAATACGGACGGACGACTATACATAACACGAAAGGAAGGAGGGAGAGGACTACTAAGTATAGAGGACTGCGTCAACATTGAAAACAGAGCACTGGGGCAATATCTGAAAACCAGTGAAGACGAGTGGCTAAAGAGTGCATGGGAAGAAGGACTAATAAAAGTAGACGAAGACCCAGAAATATACAGAGACAGGAGAAAGACAGAAAGAACAGAGGACTGGCACAACAAACCAATGCACGGACAATACATGAGACAGACTAAAGAACTAGCCAGCGATGACAATTGGCAATGGCTACAGAGGGGAGAGCTAAAGAAGGAAACTGAAGGAATGATAACAGCGGCACAAGATCAGGCCCTAAGAACCAGATATGTTCAAAGTACGATAGACGGAAATAACATCTCTCCCATATGTAGGAAGTGCAATACGAAAAATGAAACCATAAACCACATAGCAAGTGAATGCCCGGCACTTGCACAGAACCAGTACAAAAAGAGGCATGATTCAGTGGCAAAAGCCCTCCACTGGAGCCTGTGCAAGAAACATCAGCTACCTTGCAGTAATAAGTGGTACGAGCACCAACCTGAAGGAGTGATAGAAAACGATCAGGCAAAGATCCTCTGGGACTATGGTATCAGAACGGATAGGGTGATACGTGCAAATAGACCAGACGTGACGTTGACTGACAAAGTCAAGAAGAAAGTATCACTCATTGATGTCGCAATACCATGGGACACCAGAGTTGAAGAGAAAGAGAGGGAAAAAATTGATAAGTATCAAGATCTGAAAATAGAAATAAGAAGGATATGGGATATGCCAGTGGAAATCGTACCCATAATCATAGGAGCACTAGGCACGATCCCAAGATCCCTGAAAAGGAATCTAGAAAAACTAGAGGCTGGAAGTAGCTCCAGGTCTCATGCAGAAGAGTGTGATCCTAGAAACGGCACACATAGTAAGAAAAGTGATGGACTCCTAAGGAGGCAGGATGCAACCCGGAACCCCACACTATAAATACCACCCAGTCGAATTGGAGGACTGTGATAGAGCAAAAAAAAAAAAAAAAAAAAAAAAAAAAAAAAAAAAAAAATAATAATAATAATAATAATAATAATAATAATAATATGCAGAGGATGTTTTTACCTAAACATGACTGCAAAATACAGGAAAGTCCAATATTCGTGCTCCAGTCACCTTATATTCATTGGTTCCCAAATATTTTAATTAAATTTACAGAAATACCATGAAGTGGGTTCTCATAGTGGCAGCTGCTCTTGCACTGCAAGTACCCTTCTGTTCGGGCACGTCCTCTCACGCTGCCGGGTCTCACTACCACATGAGGGATGCCAATCGTCACGTGAGAGACGAAGGGGCACCCCACCGTCACCACGTGCCCAAGAGGAGTGCCAATAACCTCAACGAGCGCCAGGATCCGAAGAAGCCTCCACAGACCCTGAAGAACCCGAGGCTTTTAGAGGATTCCAAACTTGTCCACGATACTTCGTAAGGACACACCTTAACTTCTCTTTATTTAATGTCTCTAAGTGTGTGCTTGTTAATTGAAATTGTGTATGCTTTTACTGTCTTTAGCTAGTTTTAATTTTCTAGTTCTTTGAATGTGTATGTCTATATGGTTGGAGGTATGTATGTGTTCTTGGTTGAGTAAAATGCAGCATTTTTCCATTTATGATTTTAAGGATAAGAATGCTATTCGAATAATTTTCATTGTTAACAATATTGTAAATAATGATGCATACCTGCATCTTTCTGTCGTTATTTTATAAATGGAGTACGTCTGTACTATGACGATTTCCAGAAATAAGTATAAAAAGAGTACGGCTTCAATTATTTCCAGAAATAACTGAGGAATTTCCAGAAATAACTTTGAAGGAATTTCCAGAAATAACTAAGGAATTTCCAGAAATAACTGGGAATTTCCAGAAATAACTGAGGAATTTCCAGAAATAACTGAGGAATAACCCCTTTATGCAACTGATAAATCTGAAGATTGAATGACACCCTGCGCAGAAGCACTGGTAAACACTTATTTAGCTTGATTCATTTAATTCAGTCAATTCAGTTATAGCAAAAACACTGTTTTTCTGAATATATGAGTTTTATTGCTTTTTTTATTTTACTTTTTCGGATCAAAACTTGTACATCCAATTTGTTTCCATACCTAACCATCCGTGGTGTTCCTAAGTGATTAATTCACATAAAACGAATTCAACCTATCTTCATGATTAATTTCACTAATTTATGCTGTTATTATGAATGTTCAGATATATTTTCAAACAGAATTGATCTGTCTATCTTTCATTAAAAAAATTATGATAACCGTAATTGAGTTTGTACTAGTTTCGTGTTAGGGTTAAATACTACTATTTTTTTCAGTTTGCGTAATTTCCCCCTTATTTTAGCAAACCTCTTTTCTATGGAAAACTCTTGTAAGAGGTTTTTCTGTCACTTTTAGCTATCAATTAACTTGATTTAATTAATTTTATCGATTTTTATCTATCTTTTCAGACACAGCATACAAGTTTACTTTTATCTCTTCCGTGATAACCCGCCATACAATTTTTGTTGCCATTAATATAAACTGTTATTTAACTGAAATATATTTTATTCTTCCAATAATCTTTTTAATCATTTTTTTTCAGACACATCGCAGAGGAACTTCCAGGCTACATCTCGCCGGAGAAAATCAAAGACATGTCTCCGAGGGAACTGGATTATCACTATTTCAAGTAATGTTTAAAGTTTCATCTTAAAAACGTTATCTCTTGTCGCTCATAAAGTTCCCGATAAACGTCCCCCCAATGAATGATAACATAGCTGTTTTATTGCTACGAAGTTCCTAGTCTCGTGGAAAAAGATCTGTGAAAAAAAAAATCTATGATTTTATAGTAAACTATAGCTAGGACTTTCGAACAACGTTCATCTGTATTAGTTTTCTTATGAAATTTTAAAAGAGGTGGTGGGAGTTACGATGCATGGAACCTGTGGTTACTCAGCAACGGGACCAACGGCTTTACGTGACTTCCGAACCACGTCGAGAGTGAACTTCTATCACCAGAAATACACATCTCTCACTTCTCAATGGAATGGCCGAGAATCGAACCCGCGACCACCGAGGTGGAACGCTAATACCATACCAACCACACCGCTGAGGCGCTACTAGTTCGGGTCTTGCTAGCCCCGCCCGCAGATTCCTGAGATGTATGCTAGTATTGCACGAGCCCCGGTTTTTTTTTTTTTACCAGGCCTCTAGGTCACGTTAGGTTAGGTTACGTTGGGTTAAACTGCATCAATAGTAATTTGGGTGTGCGAAAAACAAAACTATCCTCTCTCTCGCTTTGTATTTTAATGTTAACACTGATGAGGAACACCGTTCTGGTGTTCGAGAGTCTTTGCCTGTACATTTTACACAGTAATACAGTATACTATATAATGGTGGATTTTCTTATTATACAACTGTTACAGTATTGTTCCAGTACTTCCCATGACTGCCTAATGAACACCATATTCTTTGGAAGCCTGAACTTCAAGTCAATGGCCCCCTTGGTTGGCTTGTTCCACATGAGAAGGGGTTCCGCGTCTGAATAATAATTATGTTATTTTTAGGCACTACTACTCAAAGTAATTACGATTTGCGTTTTGTACTTTATGGTGCAATAATCAGTGACTCCATTTACTTCCATTAGCAGACCGCCTTATTAGGTCATTAACATTACGTGGAAAGCAACCGCACGTCCTTCCTATTTGAAGAACACTAATTTCATCTTTATGAGAAATATTAATGGGCTATTTTTTTCTTAGGAGCTACTTAATGATTACTTGACAGATGTCACTGGTATGTTTATACTTTACCTGAGCGTAAAAATTCCCGAACATTTACCGCTGAATACATACACACACACACACACACATATATGTATATATATATATATATATATAATATAATATATTATATATAATATATATGTATATGTATATAATATCTATATATATATATATATATATATATATATATATATATATATATATATATGCGTGTGTGTGTGTGTGAGTGTGTGTATTCAGCTGTAAATGTTCTGGAATTTTTACGCGATATATATATATATATATATATATATATATATATATATATATATATATATATAATGTGTGTGTGTGTGTGTGTGTGTGTGTGTGTGTGTGTGTGTAGTAAAATATATATACATATATATAAATTTTCACACTGGCCTAACACAAAGCCCAAATTAGTTCATAATAATGATATTTTTAGGTACTACTACTCAAAGTAATAACGCTTTGCGTTTTGTACTTTATGGTGCAATAATCAGTGACTCCATTAACTTCCATTAGCCGACCGCCTTGTTAGGTCATTAACATTACGTGGAAAGCAACCGCACGTCCTTCCTATTTGATGAACAGTAATTTCATCTTTATGAGGAATATTAATGGACCATTTTTTCTTAGGAGCTACTTAATGATTACTTGACAGATGTCACTGGTATGTTTATACTTTACCTGAGCGTAAAATTCCCGAACATTTACCGCTGAATACATACACTCACACACACACACACACACACACACACACACATATATATATATATATATATAGTATTATATATTTATATATATATATATATATATATATATATATATATATATATATATATGTGTGTGTGTGTGTGTATTCAGCTGTAAATGTTCTGGAATTTTTACGCATATATATATATATATATATATATATATATATATATATATATATATATATATATATGTGTGTGTGTGTGTGTGTGTGTGTGTGAGTATAAATATATATACATATATATAAATTTTCACACTGGCCATAACACAAAGCCCAAATTAGTTCATATTCCTCTAGGGCAACCTACGATTAGTAACACCTATCAAGCAACCTCTTCCCGCAATTACTTTCATACTAGGATTGCACGATTCGGTGACCGCATCTTTTTCTCAGACAAAGATTTGGAATTCTGTTCCTGCTCCCGTTACCCTAGAGTCCTGTTAAACCTCCTATCAATCAAAAGACAGGTTTATTAAAAAACTATTTTTTTTTTTACTTCGCTTCCAGTTTCATTTTTATATAAATCGTTTTTCCTTCCATTCAAGACCACATTGGACTTAGGACTTCCCACCCCGTCGGCCACTTCATAACGCTGAGTTACTGAATAGCGAACCCAGAAGTTATAGTGAAAATAAAAATCACCAAATGGATGACATTAAAAAAAAGCAATAATCTCCCGACGGAATCTCTCAATTTAATGAAACTTTTTAGATTTGAGGGCCGAGTCAACAATCCTATTTAAGTCCAGAGCGTAAAAATGGAAAAAATAAAAAGAAACTCAATTAAACTTTCGAATGAGACTTCCTGTAGCTTCCCAAAGGATAAACAAATGAAGTTCGGCGTCAAAAGACTTCACAAAGGGGCCGTTTCAATTCAATTTTCCGTGCTTTATATTTTCCGTTTTTTGTGATCTGACGATCTCTTCTGTAGAGGAGAACGTAACGAACTGAGAGAAAACAGGAAGAAGAGAGAAATAAGTATAAGTATAATTCTAAGTTTAAAAGTAAAACTTGTTCAAGTTGTTCAAGTCTTGAATTCGCTTTTTTATATACTTCCCATTTTTTCATGATCCGAAGATCTTTTCTGAGGTAGAGAAATAACAAACGTGACAAAATAAGAAATAAGAGAGAACTATTTATAAAACAAATGAAGTTCTCCGTCACAAGACTTCGAAATAGGCTGGTGTTTCAGTTCAATCATTCCAGCTTTATTATATATATATATATATATATATATATATATATATATATATATATATATATATATACATATATATATATATATATATAATATATATATATGTATATATATATATATGTAATCCAGCGATCTCTTCTGAACATAACGATGAGAAAATAAGAGAGTCATGAGAAGTATATTTTTAAGGGAAAAATCGAAAACTAAAATTTAAAAGTTTTCAAGTCTTAACAAGTCTTTAAAGTTCCAAAAAACGAAGCTTGAAAGTCTTTAAATTCTGAGATAAACTCTTTAAATTCTTAAATTCTCCTACTGGAGAATCTTCCCCCTTCGGTTTGAAGCGGCGCCGAGCAGCGGTTTCATAAACGAACGCAAAATGTTGACTGTGCAAACCGCTGGAGTTCAGAAGCTCCGGTGGAAATATTTTCTTTTGCCGTTGAAACAGAAACGACGTCTGAAAAATATCTTATTTGTTATTTTTTTTTTTTTTTACTTTTCAAGTTTTTTTTTTTCTATTTTGATTTTTACCCGATGGTTTGAGTACGTTTCTAATATCTGGGTGACCTTAGCTCAAAGGATTAAATGCAATACAGAAATACTATAACTTCACCGGTATTAAACATTTTGCGAATTCCATTTGCCGCTTTTACCTTAAAAAAAGAACCTATTCCCGGAAAACATATTTTTTACTTCTATTTTTTAAATGAAGGTCTGCGTTATCTCCAATTAATCATATTTTAAAGGATTAAATGTAATATAAAAAATACAAGTTCGTCGATTTTCAATATTTTGCAAATCTATTTACCTAATTTCTATCGTTGAAATGGAAACTATTCCTAAAATAACGTATCTTTCTTTTACTTTCTTATTTCTACCTGAAGGTTTGGGTAATCTTATAACTGTCCAATTAATCTTAGGTTGAAGGATTGAATGTAAAATAAAACTATAATTTCATCAATATTTAAAGTTTTCGAAAACCTATTCGAGAAATCAAGTAACTTTGTCCAATCAATCTTAGGTTACAGAATCAAACATAATACAAAATTATAACTTCATCAAAACCCACAATTTCACAAATCCCATTTTCCTTCATTTTTCCTGCCGTCACTCCATCTCTCACCGCCTGTATGTTTGTGATGAAATTGATTGATTTCTTTGTTTCTTGTTTTCCTAAACCCTCAACTCATCTTGAACAATTCCCTGAGAGAGACTTCTCGCCATCCCAATACCTTCGCCTATTTCACACACTCTGGAACCATCAAAGCGCTCAGCCCTTCTTAATTAAGACGATAGAGGGTTGAGGCGTCTTGGAATTGACCCGAAAATCTCGTCAAGTTTTTTAACGAATTCCATCCAGTGATTTTCTGTATTTTTTTTTCTTTTTTTAAAGTATACTTCTTAATTCTTTTTCTTGACTTGATTCTGGCTACCCAATATTTCCTTACACTTGGGATCAAGAATATGTTTGCATTGTTCTTAAATTAACCATTCTATTAGTCATAGTTTTTTTATATAAAAAAAATGTACAACAGAAGAATACACAAAAGGACCCAAAGTGAATATAAAATGCCTAAATTGTTACTGACTTCTATCTGGAATTACCTAAAAAGTCATGGAAATTTCCTGATGATTAAAATCACCAAAGAATGAGAGCAGAGGGGACGTCATGTCTGGAATTACTCAAAAAAGCATGGAAGTTTCCTGGACTTTCAAGTCATTAAAACTCGCAAGAAAAGGAGAACAAATATGACGTGAAGTCTGATATTACGCAAGAAATCATGGAAGCTCCAGCACCTTCAAAAAAAAAAAAAAAAAATCGGAATTCTCAATTTCTTATCAAACACTTCGTTCCTTCCAGGATACACGACTTCGATGACAACAGAAAACTGGACGGTCTGGAAATTCTGAAAGCTATCGGACACGTCCACGGTCACGACGATGATGATGATGACGACGACGATGGGAAGGAAGAGGAGAAATACAAACTACTTAGTGAGGAGGAAAAGGCGGCCCTGAAGAACCTCCAGAGACAGAAACAGGAGGAGGAATGGAAATTCTACATAGGTTGGGGATTTACTCGTTTGGCTTTGTGTTGATTTTTTTTTTTTTTACTGAACTTCTGAGGCGTTGTTCTTTTGCTGGTGTTGGCCGAATTTAGGTGCTTCTGATTTTGTTGTCTGCTGCACTTAAGGCTGTTGTTTTCTTGTTGCTGTTTACTAAATTACGTGGTGTTTTGTTTGTTGTTGCCTGCTGAACTTAAGCAGTGTTGTTGATTTTGCTGTTGTTTACTTTATATGTTTAGAGCTGTTGTTGTTGTTTTTTTTATTCAACTTGTGTGGTATTGTTTTCTTTGTTGCTGCTTACTAAACTTGTATGGTGATTTTGTTAGTTGTTGTCTACTAAACTTGAGTAGCGTTGTTGATTTTGTTGTTGTCTACTCAACTTGTGTGGGTGTTGTTTTCCTTGCTGTTGTCTACTGAATTGTTTGGCGTCATTCTCTCTGTTGGTGTCTATTAAACTTGCTTGTGTGTTGTTGTCTTTGTTGTTGTTCACTGAAATTGAGAGGCGTTCTTGCTTTTGTTGCTGTGTACGGAACTTGTGTTGACCTGCTTTTTGTTGTTGCCTGCTAAAACTGTGAGCCGTGTTCTAGTTTTTGCCTTTGCCTACCGAACTTGCGCATTGCTATTTTTTTTTTTTTTTTGTTCTTGTCGTTTGCTGACTTGAAAGAATCCTGCTTCTCAACTGTATTATTTTATCACAGGATGATTGTCTCCTTAGCACTCTATAACACCCATGTTTATCTTTGGCTATATGAGTTAATTAAGCTTTATTACTTGTGTACTCGGAATGGCTTAATATTTGACAACTCAAGAAAGTAGAAAATATAAAAGTAGTTATAAATTTTCCTAAACTTCATCCTACAAGGCTATTGATGTCTTTAGAATATAACAGTAAATGACATTGTATTTGAATATTCTGATACCCTCAGGTACGGCAAACCATATCAACAATTCAACGCAAAATGTCACATGAATGAATGAATGAATGAATGATTGGAAGTTGTCTGGCATCCTGACATCGAAGGTCCTTTACATAATTTAACTCGAACAACATTATCCAGCAAATGAAATACAGACTCGTTACCTCACCATGATGCAACCGGCTCTCGGCCCCACTTAGAAATTAAGTATGAATAATGACCAAAAAACGTGTTTTGCTGTGGGTCAAAACTGACCAAAAGAGCACAGCTGAGAGAAAGAGCAAGAGAAAAAGATAACTCAAAACCAAGGAACGAAGAGGAAAAAAGTATAGAAGAGAATATAATGGAGCAAACATATGCTCTTTCCCCCGGCCCAGATAATTGGTTTTGTTTACCGCAGCCATGATAATGCAATAAAAATATGTAAAAGTAATGTCTTAAAATCATTTCATAAATAGAAAATATCAGTTTATTTATGCCTTTTCATAAATCCGTTTGTCTCGGGCTTACGTATTTCGTTCGATTTGTCAATCATTTACTTCCCAGAACCAATCAATCTTGCACTGGGAAAAAACCCTAATTTAATTAGGCCTCATTCTCGTAAAACTGTCGCAGTAATGAATTTCATTAGAATTTCTCATTAGCCCTCTGCCTAAGGGCTAGCCCACCTCCAATAAATCTAATTGTTCTAATTACATGACTGATTATCAGTATGACACCATTTTTAGTACAAAGGATTCATTATAGAACCCCAGGGGCGCTGTTAATGTTATGGGGACTCGTGCTTACCGCATCGCTAATGTCACGGTTTAATTCGCTGGATACAGGTATGCATGACGATTGCTTGCTCAGTTCTAAGCTAAGGAATGGCCCCAGCATTTACACAGGGGTGGCTTATGGGTCTCATAAAGACTCACTGAATCATCTGAATACTAAAGTTGGTTACAAGTTTGATTAGTGCTCGGTTTCCTTCTTGTCTTTTATCAAGCAGGGTTTGCGACTGGTATGAATGTAAACTC
>NC_061096.1:40325147-40345147 GCF_015104395.2 Macrobrachium nipponense
TAATTAAAAGATACCTGGCTCTCCCTTCTTCCCAGAACACCTCGTTACTAGTTCCAACGCATAAGCTCTCCCCAAGCATTAACTTAGGGTCTAGGGTGAAAGTAATTGATGCTGCTAAGATGAAATTCCCGGGAGGAAAAAGGCCTAATGGTTGGACAATTATTGGTAAAATGTGTTACCTTGTTTATGATGATACCTTGGTACATTACACTTCAGTTATGAAGTCACAATGGATCTTCAAAAATATTAGGATTGTTACCAAATAATAGGATCGTAATCTACTTATAAAAATAGAACTATATATCAGTGAATGTACTAAGTAAGTTTTCCATCTCAGTGAGTCATTTCCTAGCTCACGATGACACCTAAATATATTTAATTCAATTATGAAGAAGTCATAGCGAATTTTCGAGTTTATTAGGATTACTGCGAAATAATTAAGATCATAATCAACCAAAACAAGGTTGTATGTAAGTGAACTTTTTAAGTGAGTTCTCCGTCTCAGTCAGTCCTATGTAAGTAAGACCATTAATGGCCATCTCACGGAAACTGAAAATGTCAGTAAACCTTAACAATGAACTAAGTTTGAGAAAGAAACCCACAAAATTACTGAGCATAACTTGTTTACTTGTAAGTATTTACATATCACAAGTAAACAAGTTATACTAAGTAATTTTGTGGGTTTCTTTTTCAATCTTCATAAGAAAACTGAAAGAAGTTTTTGTTATGAACAGAATCTTGTAAATGAAGTTATGTAGGGTCATCAGTATCGCTCATCAAAAAAGCCTGCAAGAATTGCATTGTTCGGCACTATCCACCATCCGCTATTGGTCACTTCCTTTTAATAGAGCTTTGCAGAATATCATTTGAGGTGTGTGCCTAAGGTCATCATAAGTACGTTCGGAATTCAGTTTCGAATAACCTGATTAAAGGGCTAAAATATTGACTGTTTGTGGCGTCATAGCAAATGAGGCCATTGACACCTTCTGAGATATAGACAGTCTCTTGACCTCGTGAACAGGCAGACGAACACACATAACATACCAGAGATAGATGACAGAAAGAGGCAATGCCATTTTGTTCTTGACAAGGAAAGGTAACAGTTTTGAAATGACTCACGATGGGCATTTCAGTCTTTTAACAAGGTTACAGGAGCTCTCACTCGTAATCAAAAGTTTTCTTGCACAAAACTATTGCAGTTTCTTATCTTCAACGGAAGGCCGTAATTATCAACAATAGTGCCCAGTTCGAAAAAGGTCATAAAATTCTATGATTCTGATAGATTGCCTCACTTTTCCGTTTCTTTTTTTTGTGGGGTGTTGGTTGGTTGGGGGGAGGGATGTCGTGGGCGGCTTCATTAGCTTCTAATTCTTGGTAACTTCTCGATTCTTTTCATAATGACAATTTTTTGTAGCTTTGATCTCCTGGCTCTTTCTACTTAAGATTCCTTTTGCTTGGCAATAAATGAAAAATTCTTTCACAGATCAGATATGAATTTGTGACTAACCCGTCAATATATTCTTGGACTGCGCTATGAAATGGATCATCTTCCAAAACTTTACGACTGCTTTAAATACGAGTCATGTTAATATGCTTCTAAAATATATTTCCCCGGTTACAAGACCTGATTAAATTCTGGCTTCCGTTTACGTAGCAAGAACATATTTAATATGCGCCAGTTCTCATATCTTTTGCATCTTCTGGCAAATGTGTAGTATGAAGATTTAATTGGCATCACTTCTCATTTATTTTACTGCAGTAAATATGCATGACTCGAGGTATTTTTATGACCTAAAACAGAGCCACGGTTGCTGTTACTAAGAGCATTTATATCTCTCATTTTCACCCTGACGTGAATTTTTCGTCCTCACAGAGTTATTTCATAAAATAGATTGAAAACTGTAAGTTTATTCTTTATTTTCCTTTACTTTTCCACTATTACTTTTTTTAATGTTTTCATCTAAAGCATTCTAATAAAAGTCCAGTTTTTTTTTATCAAGCTGATCGCCAGTGAATTCATCATTTTATTGGTATGAGAAGTCGTGTTTGAGAAGGCAACAAATAAACAGTCTTTACATAAAACAAATTAAAAAGATAAACTTTTAGGTGCACAATGCTCGGCAAGACCTGTTTTTACTGTCATTGTTACAATGTTTCCTAAGTTGGAAACGATCCTGTATTATTATTATTACCATTATCAAGATGAACCCTATTCATATGGAACAAGCTCACAGGGGTTAATGACTTGAAACTCAAGCTCCTACGAACACGGTGTGTTCTTTTGAAAGAAGCAACAGAAGGTAACAAATACAGAAAAAAGTGACCAGTTATTAGAAGAGAAAAAATAAATTAAACTAAATAGTACATAAATGAATACAAATGTTAAGTAGATCATTCAAATACAAGGAAAATTGTTTCAGGGAGTTAATGAGTCGCATTTTCGCTTGTACTTAATAATCTTTGTCGAGTTTCAAATCACTCAGAAAATGCAACTGAGGCACAGAGGGAAATGTTCCAATCCGTGAACATCAACCTGACGTGTCGATCATCTTCCTGCATTAAACGAAACCTGAAAATATACCCGCTGACCTGAAGCACTTTTCATTACGAACTAAGACTTCATCATTTCCTCCGCCCTTTCGGCTCGACGGAAGAAAAACTACTAAGCGGAAACAGTTGTTTTTAGTTATATTTTATTCCTCTTTGTTTTTTTCTTTAATAGCCTACGGGGACAACGCCTTTGGATGACGTCACTCTGACGTCAATGCTCACTATCTCACGAATAATCATTACAAATGGCATCTCCAGATCTTTATACACAAAGGCAAGTCTTAGTTTCAGTTTTCTGTATTTTAGTCCCTACCTGGAGGTGACCGTTCTTTCACAGGGGAGGGGAGAAGAGGACTGGGGGAGGGGGAAGGTTAGAAGGAACTGGTGATAATTCTTTTTACAATAAAATACATCCGAAGATTAGTCATTTTCAACAACCTCTCGGTAATATACAACCTACAACATTCATCTGGAAAATTGGAGAATTATGGGAAGGGGGATGGGGGTGGGGTAGGAGAGACTGGAAGG
Organism: Macrobrachium nipponense; assembly: GCF_015104395.2. NCBI lineage: Eukaryota > Metazoa > Arthropoda > Malacostraca > Decapoda > Palaemonidae > Macrobrachium > Macrobrachium nipponense. The sequence continues at coordinate 40,328,226 of NC_061096.1, forward strand.
ATTTGGTGGAAATTCTACAATAAAACGCACCTGAAGAAAAATAATTTTCAAATCCTCTCTCGGTAATATACTTCCAACAGCATTCATCTGAAAATTGAAGCTAAATCTAAGACTATATACCTCTTTCTTGAAGGTAACCCATATATTGTATCCTTACCCTGCTAGTTTTATAGTCCTCTACAGATCTGGCCCTCTCCATTTATAATGAAGAGCATCCACCTTGACAACCGCATCACTAATTCACCCTAAAGATGTCCCATACCATGCATCAGAGATGAGACCACAGTAACCTGTGTCAATCACGTGGCATCGTGGGAGGAGAGGCTGCAGATGAACGTTCGAATTTTGGGGATATAAACGAGAAATGTGCGCACAATAGATGTTGGGAAAAGTGATCAGATCCTTAAAGTACGTCAAGAGAATTTAAGAGTTCGAATTTTTAATAAAAAAAAAAAATCCCCTCCCCCGTAAAATTTCAGTCGTATAGGAAACATTTAGATTCATAAATGAATAAAGGAGTATGTCGATATATATATATATATATATATATATATATATATATATATATATATATATATATATATATATATACTCCTTAATTCATTTATGAATCTAAATGTTTCCTATGTGACTGAAATTTTACGGGGGGGAGGGATTTTTTTTAAATTAAAAATTCAAACCCTTAAATATATATATATATATATATATATATATATATATATATATATATATATTATAATATATATATATATATATATATGAACAAAGTTACAGCCACGAAGGAAAATTGAAACACTGTGTGTTTGCGTGACAAAATTAGTTGGTTATTTTACATCATACATTACTCATACAACCCCTTTATGTAAGCTCTCTCTCTCTCTCTCTCTCTCTCTCTCTTGTGCACACACACACACACACACACTCACATAAATACGTAAACTGTATTTTCATTTTTTTTAACCTAAAATTTCCCTCACTCTTAATACTATTTTGTTGTGCGTTTCTGACTTAAACCTAACTAATATCTGTATTCTCGCTCTGGAGATTTAAGTCCTATAAATGATTCCCAAATCTACTTCGTGTAATAGTTCCTGAGGAGCAATTTGCCTTAACTTACAGAAGAATGTCAAAAGGGTACCCGTTAACAAGCGAATAGATAAATAGATAGACAGACAGATAGCCAGAAGAATAGATATATAGATAGATAAATAGAAAATAGAAGCACATAAACATGAGGTGCAAAGGGAGAACAAGTTCCCAGAATTCCAAGAACAAATTAACCGCATTCCGAGAACAAGTTCCCCTAAATCAAAGGGGTACAAATTCCCCAAATTCCGAGTGGAACCACCCATTCCAACCCCGAAATAACCGTCATTTAGTTGAGACAAGGGGAATATGAACCAAGTTCCATATCATTATCATAATCACGAAACTTTGATAAAACCTAATGAACTAAAGTCAACCTAATTAGTAATCCTAATTATGAAAAGGAAAATCAGAGCGTCTGGTGGTGGATTTCCTGTCCTCCTCCTCCTCCTCTCCTCCCTGACCTCTCTCTCTCTCTCTCTCTCTCTCTCTATCTCTCTCTCTCTTATGAAATATCTGCGCTAGAAAGTACACAATAGAGAAAATGATAAGCGATGGAAAAGTGAATGAATAATAAACGATGAGAGAGAGAGAGAGAGAGAGAGAGAGAGAGAGAGAGAGAGAGAGAGAGAGAGAGAGAGAGAGAATTTAGGGATTGTAAGGTACTGCAATGTAAACATAACCCCTGGTAGTTCTATTTTAACTATCAAAGATGACATGAAATAAATTCTCCCTAGTTCTTTTTTGAAAGCCCCTTGGGAATTTATGAATCAATTACTCTCATATCGTCTCGTAAAGTACTACATCCTTATGCGAAATGAAAACAATACATTTACGAGAACCAAGTTTATATACAGGACGCTTGCCATGGCAGATTTTCTAACTGGAGTCTGAGAAAATAAGTAAAAAAAAATAAAAAAAATAATTTCCTGCTTAATATCATTCTCAAAGTAACATTTTCCGTATTTTTGTATTATATGCCTCATAAACTGGGTTGCAGAAGCATACAGTCAATGACTGCTTATTCTGTATAATAATAATAATAATAATAATAATAATAATAATAATAATAATAATAATAATAATAATAATAATAATAATAACAGCGCACATAGTATTTTTACTTTAGTGTTATTCAAAATCTGTATATAATTCCTGTATGAATTTGAACAATGCTATATATTATATATTATCTACGTTAACCTTATTTCATCTACATTTCAAGAAATGTTAAGCATCTGACTTTTTATTCCCAGTTCAGAAGTTATGACAAAGGTTCATATTGTGCACAGACACAAAAAACTTCTTGTACGTACAGCCATACTTGATGGTCTACCAGTATGTTTATTTAATTTTTCACACTGTGTTACGTATTAGAAGTCTACCAAGCATTGATTATAATGAATTTTGGCTGTCGTGTGTATTTGAATATTGAAAAAATAATCCAACTTTTTCATAGTGTTACGTAACCGACTACTACTAAGTATCAATTAAATTGAATTTTGGCTGTCATGTGTATTTAAATATCGGAAAAAATCATCCAGCTTTTTCCATAGTGGTACGTAACCGACTTCTACTAAGTATTAATTATATTGAATTTTGGCTGTCATGTGCAACTGAATATTGTGAAAATCATCCAGCGCCCTGCATTCCTTGGATACTGAACTGTCATCTCACAGTTATATAAACTAACACGGGTCATTTTGATGATCAGATAGCCTCCCTTTATCTTTGTGTTTTGGTGGACAATCCTATCTACTTGAGACTTATCTTGAAAAAATGTAATATTTTTAGTTATGATTATTTCTCTATCTTTAATCTTTGTACACTACGAATAGAAATAAGATCTCAACTTAATCCTAAATGAGATACGAGATATTCAAGCCTGCTTAAAACGGAAAATAAAACATAATTAGCTTTAGAATCCTTTTCCTGAGGTGTAATCAGGCACTGATGAAAAGAGAGACATAATATAGTACATGATTCCGAGTACGTGACATCAATCACGGTTGAATCGAAATAATTGCTTACGAAATATCAAAAGTTCATAAACTGACGTTTTTTTCCCAGATACTTATGTGAAACGTTTTTTATAAGATGTACACAAGATTTTAGTAAAGTTACAACACTGATGAGATACTTATGGGATGTTTGTAAGGTGGCTTTTTAATGCAAACAAAATACATGCTATAAAAATAAAACGGGCTTTACATGCTTAGAAAGGTTAGTAATCGTTGCTTTTTAGAAATGAACGTCATTACGTGCTAAAAAACGTCAACTATTACCGTTATTCTTAATTGCGAAAGATAGACTTCTTCTCTCTTTCTCTCTTCACATTAATAATAACGATTTCGTTCTTTCTTAAGTATAATTCCTTAAGGATCGTTTATTTTCGCAATGTACCGGTGAACATTTGCAGAGATTGCAATATGACTGTAATTCTAAATAAGTTATATATAGTTTAGCATTTACTATTCTTAAGCTTGTTTCTCTCTCCTATCGAACTATTTCAACTACAGTTGACCCTGATGATCCAGCCACAAGGCTTAGCAATAGAACGCATGGCATTCTTTCGGTATATACCCATTATTGACATGATTGCCCTGACCCCGGTGGGGTATAGTGTCTTACTCCCCAGTCACCAATCCGCTGGAGAACTTGGAAAAAACAAAAATAAAATGAAATAAAATAAAAAAAAGGCATTTAAGTGAGAGGTCGTAAAGTTACTACAAGAATGCTGTTGGTGAATTTGAATAAATACAGAAATTTATTCATAAACTAATAAGCTCGACCTCTATATTGACACGAAAGCTAAGTTGAATAAGCTAATAGGTTAATTAATACAATAATAATTTAAGCAAAGAAAAAATCTTAAGTGATACAGCTTTTTTTTTTTATTTCCATTGCGGATAAAAAAGAAAACTAAGCTCAAATGAAATATGGTAACACAGCTCTCATGGTATTAACCATCACTGCTTTCCCATACCTTGAGATTCCCCCATGGTTAACTTGTACAATGGTATGTATCCTTTTATTCTAAAATAGCTGACTTTGTTCATTAAATGTATGTATATGAGTCCCTTTAATGAATGTGCAATACATAATTTATGTATGTGGAATCTGTACTTATTGTAGCAGTTTCAAATCTTTTGTATTTTCTGCTTTAATAATCTTATTAATTTTAATTAACTAATGCATTTTGATATTAAAAGGCACTACTGGTGTGTTTTTGTGCTGTCTATACTTGTTAAGCCGCTTTTCTGCGTATCACGTCATATAGTATGAGCTTTAGTGTACCAAACAATTTATGCCTATGACATAAATAACTATCTAATTCATAAGCAATAAAAACTAAAGTTAACTATTTCATTCATACGCCGAGTCAATTGTCCTGCCGTATACTTATGTTGCTGAAAGCTACTTTAGAGGTTTTAAATGGACACAAGCGCGCAAAATATATTCATATATACGATATATATATATATATATATGTATATATATATATAAATATATATATATATATACATATATATACACACACACACACATATATATATAATATATATATATATATATATATATATATATAATTGCAACTAATCATTGTAGACGTATGATGACCACATATGCATACAGCCAGGAGAAGGGTGAAAAGAAATGACTTGAACCGAGCGCTTTCATGTATTTCTACTCCTCATCAGGGTTCAGATATACAAGTGATTTCTTTTCACCCTTCTCCTGGTTGTATGCATATATATATATATATATATACTATATATATATATATATATATATATATATATATATATATATATATATATATATATCAATATATATATATGCATACAACCAGGAGAAGGGTGAAAAGAAATCACATCACTTGTATATCTGAACCCTGATGAGGAGTAGAAATACATGAAAGCGCTCGGTTAAAGTCATTTCTTTTCACCCTTCTTTCAGCGTCATTGCTTTTTAATTTAAAGACCTGAGTTTCGAGCCTGATGTGAGCCAGAAATTCACACACACACAGACACACACACACACATATATATACTATATATATATATATATATATATATATATATATATATATATATATATATATATATATATATATATATATATAATATATAATATATAATATATAATATATATATATATATATATATCATATATATATGATATATTATATATATATATATTATATATATATATATATATATATATATATATATATATATATATATTATTATATATTATATATATATATATATAGTATACATATATATGTGTGTGTGTGTGTGTGTGTGTGTGTGTGTGTGTGTGTGTGTGTGAATTTCTGACTCACATCAGGCTCGAACTCGGGTCTTTAAATTAAAAAGCAATGACGCGGCAATCCGAAAGACCTGGGTTCGATCCTGATGTGAGTCACATATTCATTTCTGTTCCACACGTAACTAAGGGTTTTAACTCCTCTCATTATATATATATATATATATATATATATATATAATATATATATATATATATATATAGTATATATTTCATATATAATTTATAATATAAATATTCATACATATACATATATGCAATTCTAACCCAATGTAGCTTTCCAGTCAGTCACACAGAGCGCATCACTAAAACTTAATCAAACGCCATCTCTTTCTATTTCCCAAAGTCAGTGATTTCGGGAAACGACCCCATCAATGGTTAGCGTTCGCCAGAGCGCCCTTTTCCTAATCAGGTTAAGCGGTTTATATTGATTAATCGGTTACAGGGATTGTATAGTTGCCTCCAACGACCCTGCGGTTGCTTTACCCTCGCCGAAGAAAATAATAAATAAAAAAAAAGTCTTACATGTTAATCATTTTTTAAATTTCTAAAATATTGTTCAGTATGTGATTTTAAATTGCATCTCTGGGGAGAATTGTTGCGGATCTAATTATAATCTGTTAATAATTTTGGTTACGTAAATAACTCGAATTAGGATCTATGATATGATATAGTCATTTTTTTTTTATATGAATATCTAGTACCTGACTTAGCTTAGCTTTAGTAATCTAGTATGTATTTTGCTGCTATATACTGAATTAATTTTTTTTCTTGGATGTAATGCTATTAATAATTTTTCTCATTCAGGTAAACGGTACCCTTTCACAGGTTTTACATCTGAAAATATCAATAAGGTTTACCCACATATTATATATATATAAATAAAGATATATGCCACGAAGGAAAAATAAACGAAGGAGGACTGCGAGACCTTTCGACGTTAAACGTCCTTTACTGAGCAGAAACAGTTTCTGCTCAGTAAAGGACGTTTAACGTCGAAAGGTCTTGCAGATCCTCCTCCGTTTACTTTTCCTTCGTGGCATATATCTTTATTTATGGATTTATCACGTTCCTAACTTTCGTGATTCAGTTATACATTATATGTATATATGTGTGTGTGTATATATGTATATAATTTTTATTTTTATATATATATATACATATATATATAATATATATATCAATATGTACATGTACATAGTTCCTCGCTAGACGAGTGGTTTTCGCGCTCGGCTGCCAATCCGGTGGTCCGAGGTTCGATTCCCGGCTTGGCCAACGCGGAATCAGAGGAATCTAATTCTGGCGATAGAAATTCATTTCTCGATCTGGTGTGGTTCGAATCCCACAATAAGCTGTAGGTCCCGTTCACAGGTAACCAATTGTTTCCTAGCCACGAAAAATATCTAATCCTTCGGGCCAGCCCTAGGAGAGCTGTTAATCAGCTCAGTGGTCTGGTAAAACTAAGATATACTTACCTTAACACACATATAGTACATACAGTGGGTTCAGTTCAGGGATCGGCCGCTGATCTGAGCACGCTACCAATAGCAAGCGAGGAGGAGAAAGAAAACAGATAAAAAGCGAATATTTTTTTCATGAACCTTACATCATTCTCCCAAAGATTATCATTCATGTTTCCTAGAAAATGTTTTTTCGCAAACAGAATTCTTAAAATGTTTTGTCAGCAGTTTCTCTCCATGAGCAAAATATGAAGGACAGAGCAAAAAGTTAAAAAAGTTTTTGCAATGCTGTTAAAAAAAAGTATAATAGAGTTTTATAATGGAATAAAAAAAACTTATTTTCGCTGCTTTTGTTATAAAATCTCTTTTCAAATCTGTGTTTTGATATGAAACGATCAAAGTTTTTTTGCTTTTTTCTCCTGGTTATGATTTGCATACAAGACGCGTATCAACATCGGTGCCCTGTAGTGGCGTTTTTATAAGAGGGGAGGGGGGTGGGGTGGGGGTCACATCCCCCCTCATTCAAAGGTTGTGTCCTTGACCCACAACGATGTCCTCTGGGATCAAAGCCCATTCAAATAAAGTGAAAGGCAACCCGTGAATAAGCGGCCATTGTTCTGATAATATTGTTCAACAATACTCATTGTTAATGAAATCTGGTTCAGCGCTTGTTAGCCAGATCTTACTTTAGCGGCTAAATTTGGCCAGAAAGCAATAAAACCTTAACTTTCGTAATATCTAAAAAGGGCCAAGGACGTTGACATGGATTTCTTTGCAACCTGACTAACCAAAGGCAACAACATTTTAAAAAATCCGCATCACATTTCTTTAAATTCATATTTCTTTAAATTCTCAAGAATCCCAATGACGACATGTGATCTCCCTACTTGGACAATTGGAACTAAATCGTATGCTTGATTTGATTTGGGAATCTTATATAGTCGTGATAATGGCAGCTCCGTATTTCTTTGCATTGAACTGAATATAAAATTCAGGTCAAAGGCCGCGCACTTGGATCTGTGAGGTCATTCAGCGCTGAAACGTTAACTGACATTAAAAGGTTTGAAAGGTGTAACAGGAGAGGGTGGAAAGTAAGGTGTAAGAAAGGGAATAAGAGAGGGGGTATAGTTTTTTTGTATTTTCATTTATATAGAGTTTTGGCATTATGCCAAGCACTGGGGCAACTAAGGTCATTCAGCGATGACACGGAAATTGACAGTAAAAGGTTTGAAAGAGTTACAGGAGGGAAACCTCGCAGTTGCACTATGAAACAGTTGTTAGGAGAGGGTGGACAGTAAGATGGTTGAAAGAGAATATGAACGGAGGTACAGTAAAAGGAATGAAAGTAGTTGCAGCTAGAGGCGAAGAGACGCTGCAAAGAACCTTAAGTAATGCCTACATTGCACTTAATCAGGTGCACTGACGGCACTACCCTCCTACGGGGGGAGGGGGTATAGTAAAACGAACGAAAGGGGTTGCAGCTAGGGGCCGAAGGCACGCTTGCAAAGAACCTTAAGTAATCACTACGGTGCACTGCCGCACTTCCCCTTTTGAGGCAACAGATTTAATTTCCTCAAAAAAAAAAAAAAAAAAAAATCCTTCCCTCAGATATGGACGAGCGACCCAAACGATGTTGTCATAAAGGATTCTATGACCCATGTCAACATTCCTCATGTTACCACATTTTCCTCTTGTCATTTTAGGTGCTGGACTGTGTTGACTCTCACCCTTATTTATCTTTACAAACCTTTTATACCTTAATTGATTTTTTTTATCTTTGCAAACTTATTATGCCTTCACCGATATTGTTTTTCTATCTAACTACCAGCTCATGACACTGAATTGTAGTAAACTTCATACAGAAAGCATACTTAAATCTATACCATGTTTACTGTTACAAAGGTATTCACCGAGGCATTGTAGGTAAAGATGGCATAATTTGAACGTCGTCTGTTATTTTCATCAGGAAATGTGGGTACGTGGGACAATGCTGAAACCTGATTGGCTGATTTATTTCGAGTTTCACCAATCATGCGGGATTTTAGAATTCAAGTTTGCTTTGAAAATTTCATATAAAATTGTATTAGTATGTGTTTGGAACGTTTCTTACTTTCTTTGCGGTAGCAAATTAGTAGTTTTAGGTATGGTGGACCGGTCACCCTCATCCCTCCCCCCCCACCCCTTTGGTATCCTACAATTATATGGGATCACAGTAGGAAAATGTTTTTTTTTGCGGGTGGGGGGATAAAAGAAAATAAAATACAAAATATATTCAAATCTCCTCATGATAACTCTGCAAGTTCTTAGTGAGACAAGGTTTACCGAACACCTTTAAAGTGACACTATTTGAGTAAGGACATCGTGACCTAGTTTATGGTAATTAGGGGGTCTTGGGGAGCGAAGCCAGAAAAGGATCCGGCGTCTTAGGTTAAGATAGGTTAGCAGACATCCCAGTGTTTCCCTAGTTATGGATTTCACATGAATGACGATTTCCGTCTGTGGCGACCTGTAATTTTTCCCCACTGTGGTCCCCCACAATTGCAAGATATAAGTGGGTCCAATATTTCTAAAACATAATCTGAACTGATGTTCTATTTCTAATTCCGGAAAACCATTATGGATTAAAGTAAAATTTTCCCTCTTCAGTAACTTAAAAAAAAGAAATTGTTCTCACAAACTTTTTGGCTACGTCCCTTTGGCTTCTGTCCTTGACTATTCATGAGCTGCCTGGGGGTCTCCCCCCGCCCCCCGCTATTTCCACCACCCTCGCCCCATCCTGCCCAATCCACCCACCAAACTCTCCCATTTCGTGAACTTCGTCTCGTTTCAATACTTTCTTTGCATTCAAAAGCTTACGAGCTCTTCGAGAGTAGAGACTTGATTCCGCGGTTCCGTCAACTACTTTAAAGTAAATACTCGATAAATTGTCAGTAGCAAACGTCAGCGCCGAACAGTTACTTTTAAGGATAGTTTATACGTTCACTTAATAAGGCTTACCAATTGTCAGGCTACTTCAAAAATGAAAATCAAAGTTCCCACCATTCCACACCCCCCAATCCCGGGCACAAAAAAAAAAAAAAAAAAAAAAAAATTCAATGCCTCCTTCCGATATCTTAATTCAGGTATGAATTTAAAACGAAAGAGTACTTGATAAACTTCCGGAGCACACGGCTCTATGTAATTTGCATACGGATGGCGAAGAGCAAGGAAAGTTACGGATGAAACTCGATCCTATTCTTCATCGTTACTATGTTGCTGGATTGGGGGCATCCGGCCTGAAACCAACACCTCCTTCCCTTCCCCACAAAATAAAAACACACAAGGAAAAACTCTTGTGCCTGACATCCACTTGGATACGGAAAGCACCCAGCTAACACGATAAGGCTGCACAACCCAAGGTTCAGATGAATGAACAAGAATACACCCTGGCATGAATCAGAAGGCAATCTGGTGTCCAAGAAGTACAGACACAGTTATATACATGCAGATTGTTAAGTTCAAAGACCCTACACAACATGGTAACACTTTGAATAGGCAACAACGTTAATATATCTTTGTAAATGTTACCGTATTCAAGGAACAAGACTCTACCGTTTCTCCTTACGAGTCATATTACAAGCACTGCGGCTATTCGCACTACCGTGAAACCTCATTAACGCGAAAATTAGTGAGAAAAACGGCACATCACAAGCAGAAAGCATGCTTCACAAGCCGAAAACATACCTAATTTATCACAGAAAACATGTGCAACATATCATCAAAAACTAGTACGTGACAAAACTTAAATTTTCTCGAGAAACTACACTACAGTTAAAAACATACCTACAGCATCAGTGAAAACATGCACGATACAGCAGCCAAAAGTAATGAGACGAAAAAATGAAAATTTCGAGAACAAAATATACCTATATCATTAGTTAGAAAATATACCTATATCATTAGACGCAATACAGCTGCAAGTTGTATTACAAAAATCCTATGTGCGAACAGCAAGCGGGTACTCACCGACGAACAGATGATTCAACCCTCATCCTCATTTGACAATGAGCTCATCTGACGGGGACACACTTAGTAATTGTCAGTTTAACCTCGTATCTTTATCAAATAATTTGTTCACTTATTTATAATGTTAATTTCCTGTTATCTTCTTAATTACCTAAGATTTCACTTCATTTTGCATTTTATGTAATGGGTTACTGGAAATAGTCTGGATCCTATGAATGCAACTTTTTATTCTTATTTTTATTGAATCTTGGTTTCATCAATCTATATTTATCAATGTACCTACATGTATCTGTGCTTCTGTTTCGTTTTTTTTACATGTTCTCATATTTCCATAAACTCGTTTTTTACGGAATGAAAGTTGAAAGCTACTATTCAATTACTCTATATTATCAAATGTGTTATTTTTCGCATCTTTGTTACTCCAGCTTCATCGATATATCATTTAACCAGCGGTCTTCCTCACACTCCTCTGGTCAGTACAAGTTCTCTAGTACATCTGAAATGCTTCTGACAAAATTAAAATCTAAGACACTGCATCATAGTGTATTGTTTGATTGTTTGTACGGTGTTTTTACGTTGCATGGAACCAGTGGTTATTCAGCAACGGGACCAAAGGCTTTACGTGACTTCCGATCCACGTCGAGAGTGAACTTCTATCACCAGAATTAGACACCTCTCACACCTCAATGGAATAACATCATACTGTATCCCGTTTTTAACGCGATTCCCATCTTCTGAAGTTGTGCTAAACACAATAGAAATCAGTATTCTCTGGCTATCCTTCATAATTGCATGTCATAAAATTCCGTATGTCCACTCCCCTTATTATAATAACTCACAAGCTACTTTCATTTCAGGTTTCCTTTGTTTAATACTTTGAATTTCAGTATTTTCCATTGTTAAGCATAATTTCCACCCATAAGTTCGGCAGTATTCTTTCTTCTAGTTCCCTTGCTTCCTTGAGCTCGTTTCCAATAAGTTTAGACAAGTCAACACTGCACTAACAAGAAATTACACCATGAAGATTAATCTAATAGTGATCACCATTCACTTACGCTAACGATTTAAAAACACACAAAACCATCAGAGTTATTATAGGGAGATTATAAACAGCTGAAACCTTCCTCAGTCGCTTACGTATTTGTGGAATTTCAGTCAGTCCTGGTAAACGTCAAAATGAAGGGTAAGGTAACACCAAACACTTCACAATCCAGAAGACAACTGAATAGCGCCTGTACACTCTCTCAGCTTACTCTTGTTCGTAGGGTGAACGAAATCGTCTCTTGCTCCAGGCAATAAGGGCATGAGACACTAAATTACAAGATGGGGCTTAAATTTTATCGTAAGGTTTAGAAACTGTACTTTCCTTCAACTTTAACGGCATTCTTAACATGCTTAGAGGGCGACCAAAATCGCATTTTGCTCTAGGCAATAAGGGCATAAGACGCTGTGTATAAATCTCAGATGTAGTACAGGGGTTCTTAACCTTTTGATGACTCCAGACCCCCAGTGAATTGTTACCATACCCCCACTGCTTAAGTCCACTTAACTCCTATTTGTTGACAAAATAACTTAATATGCTTAGTTTAATACATACTTTAGATATGAATAGCTAGGAATAGAACATACAAGAAACTCAAACGCATTTATAGTTTTATACAGTTATTTAGCTATAGTTATTCATATAGTTATTTATCAAATATTTACAAATATCCGGAGATCAAGTCCCATACCCCGAGCATGTGGTTCTCATACTCCACAAGGGTTATGAATACCCGCTGTTAAGAACCCCTGTTGTAGTACTACACCATTTAGTTTAATTAATTGCAAAGTATGTCTGTTTGTTTGTATGGTGTTTTTACGTTGCATGGAACCAGTGGTTATTCAGCAACGGGACCAACGGCTTTACGTGACTTCCGAACCACGTCGAGAGTGAACTTTTATCACCAGAAATACACCTCTTGCACCTCAATGGAATGCCCGAGAATCGAACTCGCGGCCACCGAGGTGGCAGGCCAAGACCTACCGACCACGCCACTGAGGCGCTAATTGCAAAGTGAGATTTGACTTTAATCGTAAGGATTCGATCCGCGAGAGTGACCTAGCTGATTTTCGGTTTAATGGACTAGCTAACTGCTCGTTTGAAACAGGGCAGTGGTTCATACATGGGCATTGCGTAAGTACGCCAAAAACGAAATTTCTGACATCTCAGTCAGTTGCCAGGAGGGTTTTGATTTCGAACATTTATTGTGTTCATATGATTTTATTTACGTATCTCTTTCTTTATAACATTAACAAATATTATGACGAGGAAAATAAAAACAATAATCAGATAATTCCGTTAAGGTACGAACAACAAAGTAACTATAATTTCAATAATAAACAAGAACAGCGTAGAACACAAACCTCTGTCAAGGCTACACAATAACGAACAAATGAAGTTTTACTAGTAAGTGCATGGGTACTAAACGTGCAATTTGACTTAAATAACACAAATACCTATCCGATTAAGGAACGTTTCAACAGCTAATAATCTTTATAATGCGTAAGATGGTTTCCGTACCTTATGAATACGTCTGCTAATTTCCATCCAATTCTGTTTCCCCGTTCTCGAGATTTCGGGATATCGAGTGAAAAAAAAAGTGAGAAAAAAAAACACAACATCCCCCTAACTCAGTTTGCCAAGCTAATGATAATATTATCTAAGTTTACACCTCCCCCCCTCCTCTACACCCGGCTCTCAAGCATCTCCCCCCCCACCAACCACCTCCCTCGGTCGTCTCTCCTCACATCCGTCTCCATCTCTTTCGCCCAAACTTTGTGATCAGTTTGCGAACTTTCCTCTTCCCATATCTTTTCTCAGCACGTTCCTTCCGGCTCATCCATTCATTCAGTTCGGAATCCTCGAACTCTCTCTCTCTCTCTCTCTCTCTCTCTCTCTCTCTCTCTCTCTCTCTCTCTCTCTCTCTCTCTTTCGAGACTTTGTTCAGCTAGTTTGGAACCATTTTTTTTTCCAGTTTTATTGTTTTATTTTTCTTCTTCACCTCTCTCTCTCTCTCTCTCTCTCTCTCTTAAGTCTCTTTGTTCTGCTAGTTAGGTACCATTTTCTTTTTCATTCCTATGTGTCTCCACCTCTCTCTCTCTCTCTCTCTCTCTCTCTCTCTCTCTCTCTCAAGTCTCCTGTATCTGCTAGTTTATGAAACGTTTTATTTTCCCTTCTTATTTTTCTTTTCCGCATCTCTCTCTCTCTCTCTCTCTCTCTCTCTCTCTTTCTGTCGTGCTCAAGGAATGCTCGCGCTCTACTATCATATATCTCGAGACATCAAAGTCTGTGCATCATTCCTTTTCACGGTCCTTCTACAAGCTAAACTTCCTACAGTTGGCCATTCTTCTTTCCAGTATGTCTGTCCCTTTTTCTTCTTGTGTAAAATGCCTCGATGTGCATTATTTGAAACACAGTAGAATTATAATAATACATCTCTGGCATTTAAAATTTAATTCCATTTATAGTTATATAATCTGGTAAGGCTTAATTGGTTCTCAAATCACTTCTGTGCGTAATTATTATTATTATTATTATTATTATTATTATTATTATTTTATTATATTATTATTATTGTATTTAGTCAGAGAATTAATATTACTTTAATATTAAAGGCAAGAAACACTTATTATCTTTTATAATGGGTAAAATAATTACACCAACAAGATGTCAAATGTTCCTAGATTCTAAACGTCAACATGTGCACGAGATTACCCAATAAAAGTGTTCACAGGAATCACCTAAATCCTACCATGTGCTCTCTATATTTTTCTCAACACAGGGACGTATGGAGAACAACTCAATAAATGAAAAATAAAAGCAAAGAAAATTAAGAGGCTTTTTTCATTATGATGAACACGAAGTGACCAGGTAATATATTATATAAATGTATACACACACACACATATATATATATATATAGTATACATATAGTATATATATGTATATATATATATACTATATATATGTGTATATATATATATATATATATATGAATATATATATATATATATATATATATATATATATATATATATATACTTAGTTTTTAACACTAGTCTGCTTCAATAATAAGTGACCCGAGGAGAAGTACAACACAACAGCCACTTTCATATGTATATTATTATTATTATTATTATTATTATTATTATTATTATTATTATTATTATTATTATTATTATTATTATTATTAAGATAAAAACCTGTTCGTATGGAACAAACCCACTGGGGTCTATCAACTTGAAATTCAAGTTTCCAAAGAATATGGTGGTGTTCATTTGGGAGAAGTAACAGAAGGCAATAAAAAATGAAAAAAAAAAAGAGATATGTCGTCAGAAAAGGAAATATAACTTAGCAAATTAATGAGTAAATAAATAAAAATTCAACTGACCTATTAAACTACAACGAGACTTGCCTTAGGGTGGTAATACATTGCATCTCTACTTGAAACTTTGAGTTGAATATAAACTGAGTTGAATATAATATTTAGGTCAAAGGCCAAGCACTGTGACCTATGAGGTCATTCAGCGCTGAAATGGAAATTGACAGTATAAAAGGTTTGAAAGGTGTAACAGGAGGAAAACCTCGCAGATACACTATGAAACAAGTGCCAGGAGAGGGTGGAAAGTAAGATGAAGAAAGAGAATATGAAAGGAGGTACAGTAAAAGAAACGAAAGTGGATGCAGCTAGGGGTCCAATCCAGTTGCATAACATCTCCAGGGAGACCGTTTGATTGTTATTAGGATATAAAACCCGGTGCCCAGGACCTCCTACTCATAGCCTCCTCCTTCATTAACTGCAATTGTGTCTATATCTGATTACTTCTGTGCCTTTGTCGATAATCCATTAACCTTATTGGAGGTTATATCGACGGTGACCTTGTTTTCCTTTTGTGTCCTGCTGGCTTGCGCAACTCAGATACGACAGCCAGGTATTTTGTTGCAATACCACTTGCAGCGACTGGTACATGAAAATTCCATACTTCTCTCTTTCTCTCTCTCTCTCTCTCTCTACATATATATATATATATATATATATATATATATATATATATATATATATATACATATATATAGAAATATATATATATATATATATATATATATATATATATATATATAATGTACTGCCTACATACCATAGCCTTTTCTACCAATCGGCAACCCACCAGCATTGACACCGCGAACTGCGTTTAAATGCTCAGTTCAACAGAAAGCCCAACAGCATCTTTCTGAAATGAATCCAATCATTTCCCCCCTGTGGGTGATATCTGGTGAGGCGTGGCTGGTTACCTTTGAGTTACGTTATACACACACACACACAGATGTATCCCAATGTATTTAAATATATCTATATACATATATAATATAATATTCCAAATTGGAAATTTTTTTCTCCTTCACGTGCAAACTATTGCCTAGCTATTATTATTAATTATTATTATTATTATTATTATTATTATTATTATTATTATTATTATTATTATTATTATTATTATTAAGCCTTGAACACGTGTCGGCATGATAGTGCGTATTGATAAAAAAATATCTCCTGGGAAAATACTACCACCGAGGACGCTGGTAGCTGATTATATAAACTGGAAGGTTATTATTATTATTATTATTATTATTATTATTATTATTATTATTATTATTATTCAGAAGATGAACACTAACAGTATTCATATGAAAACAAGCCCAATGGAGCCATTAATTTGAAATTCAAGCTTCCAAAGAATATGGTGTTCATTAGGAAGAAGTAATAGAATGCAATGAGAAATACATAGATATTTGTTATTAGAAAATCGAAAAACAAGTTAACAAATGCTGAATAAATAAATAAAACTGTAAGTAAATTATTAAAAGACAGAGAAAAAGAAAGAAGTGACAAAAAGTAATGGGACATACCAAAGAGATCAGTTATTGGAAAAACAGTTAGAATAGATTTAATTTGATAAATTGGATAAAATATTCATTGTCACTTTACTTCCTTTTAA
>NC_061096.1:40350147-40352647 GCF_015104395.2 Macrobrachium nipponense
ACACCTTGAACGATACCCGCGGTAAACAAGTGATTCTTCCAGAGAAACAGTACATTTTGAAAACAACACGGGAGCATATACAATTTAATATCATGAATTTTTACACAAATTTTCCCTATAAAAATTATTATTAATGAAAAGACGAAAGAAAATATAAATATATATATATATATATATATATATATATATATATATATATATATATATATATATATATATATATATATCGAGCAAGAGAAAGAGGAGAGAGAATATCGAACCAGAGAGAGAGATAGAGAGAGAGGGGAGAGAGAGAATTAATAACTATATACATGTGGGACTAATTTATTAGTTGTTCATTTATTTTGAGGTACTTCATAAACATCTTACAATATATGGGTCCAAATGGTACATTCCCAGACTAAGATTTAGGTTGTTTTTATTAGTGATTTGTATAATTGCCGATTCCAGTAAATTTCTTGAAACATAATCATTAGATCTTGCAATTACCGAGGTACCACCCCAATTAATACAATGAGATTTTTCACTCAGATGGATAAACAGTGCATTTGAAGTCTGGGCTGTTCTAACTGAATACATATGCTGCTTAACCCGAACACATAAATTTTTACTAGACTGACCAACGTAAAACGATGGGCAATCCTAACAAGGAATTTTGTAAATGATGTTGTTATTTGTTACGGGACTATTCTTAATTAGCATATCTTTAATGATATTTGTTATTAAGAGAACACTACATTAACATTAAACAATTTAAATATTGATTTTATGGTTTCAAATCCACGAAAATAAGGTAAGCTAAGTACATTTTTAGGGATTTCTTTTTCATTAATAGCAACATTATAAAACTTTTTATGAGCTTTTTGATAACATAAATCAATTAAATGAGGTGGGTAGCAGAGATCGTTTCCTATCTTTTTTATGTATTCTATTTCTTGGTCCAGGTATTGTGGACTCGTGATACGCAAAGCGCGTAGGAACAAAATAGAAGAAAAAAATTGAAATTTTATATTAGATGGTGGCCAGAATAAAAATGTACATATGTTAAATTATTTGTGGGTTTTCTATAAATACTGAATTTGCATTGGAAAGATTCTCTATGTATTAATACATCTAGGAAAGGGATGACATTGTTATTTTCAATTTCAACAGGGAATTTATGGATGGCACTAAACTATTCAATTTAGTCATTAAATCATTTACATCGATACCACCAAGTAAGACTACTAAGATATCATCGACATATTGGTACCATTTTAAGGGGACAAGTGTGATATTCGGGAGGTGTTGTCTCTCAAAAAATTCCGTATATAAGTTTGAAAGGAGAGGTGATAAAGGGTTACCCATGGCCATACCAAATATTTGTTGGTAATATTCTCCATTAAAAATAAATCTGCAATCACAAATACATAACTTAATTAAGGAAATTATGTGACTAACGGACATAGGCAATTCATGCAGTACAAGTTCATTACTTAAATATTCTAGCACAGAGTCAATAGGGACTTTTGTAAACAAAGAACATACATCAAAACTGACAAAAATATCGCTAGGGTTTAGTACAATTTTATTTAATTTTTCCACAAGATCAAGAGAATTCCGGATGTGTGAATTAGATACAGTTCCTAGTAGCGGGATAACAGTTTAGTAAGATATTTAGATAGTTTATAAGCAATTGATCCTACAGTACTAATAATTGGGCGCATAGGTTTGTTTTCCTTATGAGTTTTGACTAGGCCATATAAATAAGGTAATGAGGGACACTTTACAGTTAACTGATACAAAAGTTCTTTTTTTATCTTTAAGAATTTGTTTGATATTGATATTAAAGTTTTTTATTACTTGGTCCAACGGATTTTTTGCGAGTTTTTTATAAGTTATTTCATCCTCTAGTAAAGTATGCATGCGTGATATGTAGTCAGTTTTGTCAAGAACCACTAAACTATTGGATTTATCAGCCTTGGTAATGTGTAAGCTATTATCATTCTTCAATTCTTTTAAACTTTTTCTGTAGCGAGCGGGGAAGTTATCTTCATGGTAGGCATGCGTAGACTATATGTCATGCCTTTGATAAAGTCTAAATGATTTTGTGGTAGGTCACAGTATTTTTCAAACTTATATAAAAATGTCGCTATTGATAAAGCTGAGGGTTTGTTACAAATGAAGAAAGACAGCCCAAAGCCTAATGCGCGCACTGCATTATCACTTATTTGTTTGCTCGATAAATTCACCACAGAATCACTTCTAGCATTATTGGTCCAATCACTGTCGTTGATAAGGTTGTTTAATTTTCTGTCCAGTTTTCTAATCAAACTTATATATGGAATTTTTTGAGAGACAACACCTCCCGAATATCACACTTATCCCCTTAAAATGGTACCGATATGTCGATGATATCTTAGTAGTCTTACCTGGTGGTATCGATGTAAATGATTTACTGTCTAAATTGAATAATTTAGTGCCATCCATAAAATTCACTGTTGAAATTGAAAATAACAAT
>NC_061096.1:40355147-40392647 GCF_015104395.2 Macrobrachium nipponense
CTGCAGGGTGGACGCACCTTCGTTCGGTTGATTTATGAAATGAAAACAATGTATTTATATACATTTGTCTCAGTGAGCAAAATACTAATAGCAGCTCTTAATTTCTAGGACGGTGAAGCAACTTACACTTCGCGGATTCTAGAAAGTGACGCCTACAAGAGAAACAGTGCTGCCAACCGGATCGTCGTCGACGAGTTCGGAACGCGGGCTTACCCGGACCCTTGTAAGACAATCTTGCAGAAGTAAGTCATAAGGTAGTCTTTTTATTAAATGTACATTTTCATTAAATTAGTCGCCACCACGAGAAGGAAATTATATTTGATCACAGGAAGATCTTGGAATTACTGAGATACAAAGTAAACGAAAATAAGTTGGTAACACTGATGTCACAGAAAAATCCGAAATTTATCAATTTATTGTACACTTTAGTGATGTTGTTTTTTCTGTTTGACGTTTGTATGTGGTCATTCCAATAAGATTTTATTTCGCTAAAGGGAAATAGTATGCCGGTGAATTTTGTTTTGCTTTTGCACTAAAAATCGTGAGAAATTTATACTTTAGATATAAATACAAATGAAGCCGATTATTTATTACAATTTTCTTGTAACTTACGCGTCTTCATCCATGTTATTTTTGTTTATCTATTTTTTCTGGTTATCAAGCAACTTAAATGCCTTCTTCCACGTTGCTTGACTTCATTTATCATATTTTCCACCACCCGCACAATCTTTCCTGATATCAGACCGAAGACACCTTCATTAACTTCAACATCATAACTTATCGCCTCCTTTCATTCATGGCACCTATAACTTTTTAAACCTGCCCAACTTCCCAACTTTCCTTACCGCTAGTTCCTTCATTTATTTCGAACTTAAGCGAAGTGAAGAAGCCGCGTTTCTTCAGTCAACTTTCGTCCTGACAAAAAAAAAAAAAAAAAAACACCGATGTTTGTTTGTTTGTTTGTCTGAATGGTGTTTTTACGTAGCATGGAACCAGTGGTTATTCAGCAACGGGACCAACGGCTTTACGTGACTTCCGAACCACGTCGAGAGTGAACGTCTATCACTAGAAATACACATATATCACACTTCAATGGAATACCCGAGAATCGAACTCGCGGCCACCGAGGTGGTACGCCAACACCATACCGATCACGCAAAACAATTTTCTCTGGCGGTTTGCCTTACGAAAATGTTTACGAGAATCTGAGGACTCTGATCGCCTCTCTCGAGTTAGTTCTGTTAAATGCCTCTCAGATGTACCTTCTATTACTTCAGAGTTATGACGCATTTATAGATTGAAAGATAGAATACAGGATTTATGCTGAAGGCTAAGCGCTGGGGACCTATGAGGTCCTTCAGCGCTGAAAGGAAGTTTGACAGTAGAAAGGGATTCAAAGGGACGCTGCAAATAACCTTCAGTCATGCCTACAGTGCACCGCATGAGGTGCACTGACGGCACTACCCCCCTTCAGGATAGCTCATTTTTATAATTCCATGATTGTGGGTCAGCTTCTCATAAATACAGATTAAATATTCCCAAGAGATTCTTGTCATATTATATGAAAATATATCCAAGTGTTATGATATTACATTTATAAAGGTCTGCTCGAGACAAGTTTTGCTTCTGAAACTAACTAAAAAAAATATGCCTTTATTCAAAACACGGTATATGTAGTAATCTTCATGACAAAATTTTCTGCCCCCGTCGAATTTTTCTAAAACCCCATAAAGGGTTTCTTCATCTTTAAAATAATCAGTACTAAATATTGTTTTGTATTCTAAAGAATATGTGATTTTCAGTCGTTCAAGTCTTCAATTCAACCCCTCTCTCTCTTTCGTTAAATAAATATGATTTTACATTCTAAACGTTTAATTTTCTATCATTATATTCTCTCTCTCTCTCTCTCTCTCTCTCTCCTTTCAAACATTGCGTCAGAGAGCATTTCTCCCTTCGAAAGCGATTCTTTCATCTCCATATTAATACCTTCATGATCCTTCTCTCTATGACAGAGACATTGAAACGAACAAAGCTGCACAAATCCGATTCGTCCCTCTTTGAAAACGTACCAATATAATCTTTAGATCTATTATTTATATATATGTATATGTATATATATATATATATATATATATATATATATATATATATATTCTTTGTTAATCTTAATTTTTAGTTTTGTTTGTCTATCTAGAGTGTTTTCTTAGTTCCATCTTCTTTTCTTTTTTTTATCTTAAAGCTTATAATTATATATATATATATATATATATATATATATATATATATATATATATATATATATATATTCTTTGTTAATGTTTATTTTTATTTTGTTTTGTTTTGTTTGTTTATCTTGAGTGTTTTCTTACTTCCATTTCCCTTTTTTTTTATGTAAAAGCTTTCTTACTTTCCTTTTTCTCTCTTTTAGAATTCATTTTCGACTTTGAAAATTTCATCCTTTATTATTCCTCGCGTGCACCAAAATCATCCTTCTTCTGTCTGTCTATAAGCTAACAATTCCTCTCCTGCGCCTTTTCCCCTTCTGAGTGGTGTGCCAATAAATCAATGATTTCGTTTCAGTTTTAAATGTTAATGAAAGCCTCCCCCTTATGTTTACTGTAAATACACACTTCATTTCTTGTTTACTTCAACTTCATATAATTATTTTTTTGCTGTTCTAATATACAGTTTATTTCTTGATCACTTTAAATTCATATTTCAATTTTTTGCTATAAGAATTGATTTTCTTTTCTGATCTACGAACAATTCATTTAAAAAATCTTTATTCATCTAATACATCTTAAAATAAATTGCTCTTCATTTTTTTGCTACTCTTAATATACAGTTTATTTCTTGCTTACTTCAAATTCATATTTTAATTTTTCGTTATAAAATTGATTTTTCTTGTCAGATCTACGAACAATTCCTTTAAAAAAATACCTTATCCATCTAATACATCTAAAATAAATTCCTCTTCATTTTCCCCTGGCTTCGTGAATTTGACGAATCAGGTTCATGAGTCGATTCTCGGGACCGTCGCTCGATAATATGACCGACAACTGCGCCGTCAACGTTTGTTTCTATGGCGATCAGCTGTTCGCCATGACGGAGACCAATAAGATACGAAGGGTAGATCCCGAAACGCTGAAGACGATTGGAGATAAGGTGGGTGAGAGACTGTGTGTTTGTCTGGGGTTCTAGAAGAGGAGGAGAGGAGGAGGAGGAGGAGGAGGGGTGGAGGGGGTAGAGGAGGAGGAGGGGAAGGAGGAGGAAGAGGAGGAGGTGGAGGGGAGAGGGGGTGGAGGAGGAGGAAAAGGAGGAGGAGGGAGAAAGGGAAAGGAAGACTCGCTTTAGTCTTCTTTGAACAGGGACGTTGTTGTCCTATGTTCGCGTGTCTCATTTATGAAAAATGTATAAAAAAAAAAATCTAGTAACGGTATAATTGTAAAGATAAGAAAAACTGTACACACACATACACGCACACACACACATATATATATATATATATATATATATAATATATATATATATATATATATATATATATATATATATGATGTATATATATATATATATGTGTAAACATATATGTGCGTATATATATATATATATATATATATATATATATATATATATATATATATATATATATATATACTATATATATATATGTAGTGTGTGTGTATGTTAGGTAAATTCCACAATGAAATTCCTAGTACATATAGTATATCATAAAACATATATGTACAGAGCTTATAGCTTTCGTCCAACATTTTAGTGATTAAGTCCATAGCAGATGAACGAAAGCTAACGGCTCTGTACATAATATTTTTTACTATACTATGTTTTATAACAGGAATTTCATTGTGGACTTTACCTACAAAATAGTAATACTTTTATATTTCATATATATATATATATATATATATATATATATATATATATATTAGACACAACTTTTCCTCGATTTCGCTACACATTTTAGATAAACTTGTCAAGACAAAGATTAAGTACAAGTGGTCAAGCGGTTATCAATAACCTCTATCTGACTTATCGGATGCCTTTTCGATCCTGTAATCAATATCTCTTTCGATTTCATTATTCATTTGGATCTCAGGCTTTGCAGTGACGAGCTTATCCAAAATAGTTGAAAAAAAAATCGAATGTTATGAGGTCATTGTGGGTATTACAAAGACACACACACACACACACACACACACATATATATATATATATATATATATATAATATAATATATATATATATATATATATATCTGGTAAAATCAAGTGACCATTATAAATATATATATATATATATATATTTATACACGTATATATATGTATATTATATATATATGTTATATACATACATATATATACATTATACAATATACATATATACATAAGTAGTATATAAAATGCATGTGCTTCTCTCCACCAGACGATACTATCGGACTACGTGGCCGTGAATATGGCAACAGCGCACCCCCATGTTGATCCGGATGGAACAGTGTACAACATGGGCAATTCTTACATGGGAGGAAAAGGGCCCACATACAATGTTATCAAGTTCCCACCTGAGAAAACACTGCCAGATGGTGAGTGGTGGTGCCTCGAGATTCAGTGCTCTCACTGACTGTTTACTTCTTACTTTATTTTTTTTCTTTCCTTTTACTCTTTTCCTGTGGTTTTTGTTTTGTTGTTTTCAGATGTTATTTTTTTTCGAGGCGTTTTGAGCTTCGTTATTATTATCATCATTTGGAGAAACAAATCCACAGTTATGTAAATGATAAGGGGAACCGAACAGATTCCCGAAAGCTATCCTTAAAGTTTTAAATTCAAATATATGTACATTTACACAACTGTGGATTTGTTTCGCCATTATTAAGATTATTATTATTATTATCGCAGGAAACACACTTATTTTATTTGTAATAAATAATGCAATAACTGCTTATTTACCTCCTACTTTTTATACTCTTGTGTGTTTTAGTTTTCAGAAGTTAATTAGTTTTCGAGACATTTGTGCAGTTTCATTACCATCGCCAAAGGAAAATATTCAATCTACTTTCGTAATAAATAACACAAGACCTGTTGTTGTTGTTTAAGATTAAGCTGGCTTTATGCCATCACGGGCTCTTGCTCAAGAGCAGCCCGTAGGTCATTTGAATATTTTGCAGGTGGAAAGGTGAATTTAAGGATATGAAGTGAGCCTTTATTTATGATTTCAATGGGATATGCAGTGCTGTCACTCAATGCTTATTCATCTCCTACTGTTTTGGTTTTTCTCTTGTGTTTTTATTTCATTGCTTTAAAATGCTAATTTATTTTCGAGATCTTTGTGAGTTATACTCTGATTTTTACGGGTAATTTCACTGGAAATACACCTTGCATTTTAATCACCAGTCTTAATTTTTAATACTGGAAATACTTTATATTTCCAGCGATGATGATACTAAAACACCTATCAAATTTCAATGATATTATCACTGGAAATAATTTATATTTCAAATACAATTACCAAATTCAATACAGAATTTTATACTGGGTGACAGATTTTGTCTCGTTATTCTGCAAAATCAATTTAGATCGTTCCAAGTTACGATGTGTTCGTGTACTTCATAATCCACGAGCAAATGGCTTTCCCTTCAGAGTATAGTTATCGAAATAGTCATCAGTTAATTTTTTATATACAATAAGTAAAAAAAAAAAAACAACCCACAGTCAGAGCATAGATCTCCAAACGATCTTAAAAGCTTCCTCGCTCTCCACCCAACAGGGAAGAAGCTGAGTTCGATGGACCAGGCCTCTGTCGTAGCTTCTATTCCCTGTCGATGGAAAACGAAGCCCTCCTACTACCACTCGTATTCCCTGACCGACAATTACTTTATATTGGCTGAGCAACCCCTGGGAATATCCCTGCCCAAAATTGTGACGAATTACTTCACTGGGAAGGCCTTCATGAAGGCGATGAGATGGATGAAGGAAACGGTAAGATAATAATTAGATAATACTTATATATACATAAGTATGTGTATATATATATATATCTATCTATCTATCTGTATATATATATATATATATATATATATATATATATATATATATTCATTCGTGCGTTTGATATAATAAATTTTACACTCGTATTTTACTTGTCTTTAACCACACACAACACTCGAAGCCCCGAATTTCTTTATTTTGAATAAAATAGTTATATTTTTGCCTTCTAAAACCAAACAAAAACAAAATCAATAAAATGAAATAAAATAATTAAAGATAATAAGGTTAAGATGAAGTTGTGAACATTTTGATCATAACGTTTACATTAATAATTAAACTTCTACGCAGACGATTTCTAATTCAATCTCCTTCACTTAAAAAAAAAAAAAGACAAGATTTAGGATAGTGAGACGCAGTGACGGACAAGTCGTGAAGACAGTGTACGATGCTCCCACGTTCTTCACGTTCCACTCGATCAATGCTTACGAGGAGAACGGCCAGATAGTGATAGATTTATGCTGTTTTGACGACGGAGCGGTAAGACTCTGCTATTTACTATTTCCCATTCAACTGGACTGCAGCGTTGGTATATTTTATGGGAACAATGATAAAAATACCGTAGAAATGATCCTCATAGACTTCAGCGTTTTAATCTTAACGAAAGTACAGTGATTGTGTTACTATTGCTTTCGTCTATCAGGTCGTGAACCAGATCTGGCTGGAGAATATCCTCAACCCTTCCGAGACTTTCAATAAGGCGATGAAAGCTGTGCCTCGTCGCTTCGTCTTGCCGCTCGACGTAGATGTAAGTATGATATGCGATGACGCATATGTGAGTATCATGTGTGATGACGTAGACGTAAATAAGATATGTTGACGTAGATGTAAGTATGATATGCGATGACGTAGATGCAAGTATGGTATGTGATACCTTAGATGTAAGTATATGCTGACGTAGATGCATTATATGTGGTGATGTAGATACAAGTATATATATGTGACGCAAGTATGATATGCGATGACACAGTAGCAAGTATGATGTGTGATAACGTAGATGTGGGTATGATATGTTGACGTAGATGCATTACGTATATGTGATGACGTAGATGCAAGTATGATATTTGATGACGTAGATATACGTATGACATGCGACGACGTTGATGTAAGTATGACGTGGAATGACGTAGATGTAAGTATGACGTGTGATTCAAAGTGACATGAGGCAATTTGCGTAATAATCCAATTGTCTACCAAAAGACCAAAGCTATAAATCATTTCAGTATTGCACGAGGAACTCTTATTCGAAGCTAATTACGTTACCAATACTCTCATGCATGATTGGCACCAGATAATCAAATAATAAATCAATCAAAACGATTCCATGCTAAATTCACACGGCATATGGTTAGGACAAAATAGGTCGGTCATGAAACAGCTAGCATTCCTCTAATAATAAGCACTGTCGGCTGTTATCATATGGATAACAAAGCGTGATCCGACCTCCAGCTTACTCGGGGCGCTTGCCAAACTCTACGGTCAAATAGCACATTGTTTCACCAACGCAAATTGAAATAAATGCTCGATATTTTATTAGAAATAATTGTTCTGTATGTTTAACATGCACATTATTCTATTTTTACATTTTCATTCTAATATATAAAACATAAATACACTAACCTAAAATTCCTGTATCTCTAATTCAACACCAAACACCTTTTTCAAACCTTTTTAGGCTTTTCCATAAGGCTTTCCTGTCCCCCCAGCAAAAAGAACAACAGCAACAAGAACAACAACAACAACACCAACTACAACAAGAACAAAGTAGTTTGTTGGCTTACTCCGCGAGTAAGCGAAAATTTGGTTGAAGTGATTCCCAAAGCCAGGTATTGAATATAGCCTTACCACGATAATCACACCACCGATATGTATTCATAGTTATATGGGGAATATATATATATATATATATATATATATATATATATGTATATATATACATACATATATATATATATATATATATATATATATATATATATATATATATGAATAACTTGATTACGAAGAATAGAAAACGTGATGCTATGTATAACTAAAGGTTTTTGCCACGAAGGAAAAAATGAAAAGCGAGATAGCCAAGCACTTTCGGTCTAGTGCGACCCTTTACTCTGCTTGGCTATCTCGCTTTTAATTTGTTCCTTCGTGGCAAAAACATTATTTAGTATATATATATATATATATATATATATATATATATATGCATACGTACACACACCCATATATGTATACACATACATATATGTATATATTTATACACACATTATACATATACATATAATATATATGCATAAATATATACATATACGTAAGCACCGACCTTACCAACAACTGAGCCAGAGACAATACCCTTCAAATATCCCATCTACATCTGTCATTCCAATAATAACTAATAAAAGAAAGACATAATCGCTTCCACTTCATCAATCTCTTCAGGACGCTCCACTGGGCAGGAACTTGGTCAGACTTCCGGGGTCTAAGTGCAAAGCAACGAAAATTAAGGATGGGGCCATTTTCTGTGAACCGGAGGACCTCGCAACTTGCAAGCTGGAGATGCCCAGAATCAACTACAGATTGAATGGCAAGAAGTATCGGTACGCTTATGGTTTCAGCCCCTGCAATGGCCTCAATTGTGGAATAGTAAGTGAAAGACTTCCCATTTATGTGTCTCTATATATGTTTATTCAGTTCTCACTTTTTCATCTGTATATATCACCCTATCTGAAATACTGCTGGTACATCAACCAGTCTATTAACTTATCTTGACGAACAATAAAGCAAACAATGCATTATTGAAAATTCCGCTGGACATCCTCTCTGCGAAACAAGGGCTTCCTAAAACAATTCTTTTAAAAACGAAAATTATGCCTATTTCCCTGAAAGTATTCGAAATGAGGTACCCCTCTGAAAGCTAGCAAGTTCACCACAATACTGGATCAAATTTCTCGCTGTAAATCAGCTTATTGCTCATGGAAGAGCAACCTTCTTATCGATAAGTAACTATGAAACTGTGAGAATTAAAAAAAAAAATAGCTCTTAACTACTCATTTCCAACCGAGTTAAGGAAAATTTAAAGGAGTTTTACTCTTTACTCAGAGTATGATCATACATGCATACTCTTGTTAGAGTTCTCCAGGGTTGATAAACAGTATGTGATCATAAATGTATACTTTTATTACAGCTCGTCATAATTGACACATGTGATTACAAAATGTATACTTGGTTACGGCTCTCCAAAGTTGACAAAGATTATGTAATTACACACGTATACCCTTGTTACAGCTCACCATACAAGATATGTGATCACACATGCATACCTTTATAACAGCTCTCCAAAGTTGACACAGGTCATGTGATCTAACACATACTAAGTACCTTTGTTACAACTATTCAAAGTTGACACAGCATATGTGATCACACAAGTATGCCTTTGCAACAGCTCTTCAATGTATACCTTTGTAACACCTCTCCAAAGTTGAAAAAAAGTGTAAATGATCTCGCTTGAGTATCTTTGTACCTTTGTTGCAGCTTTACAGAGTTGGCACAGGGAATGTGATCTTACATTTATACCTTTGTAACAGCTCTCCAAAGTTGACATAGAGTATGTAATCACACACACATACCTTTGTTACAGCTCACCAAAATTGACACAACCACAAAGGAGTCAACACATTGGGAGCTGCCAGGTTTCCAAGTGTCTGAGCCCATTTTCGTCGAGCGACCAGGGGCAACTGAAGAAGACGACGGCGTTCTTCTGGCTTCCCTTGTTAATGAGAAAGAGGAAAGAGAGGTAAGTTTCCTTTTCCTATTTTAACGGACGCCTTTTGAAGGTGTTCTGGCGTCTATAAAGTCTATGATAAAGTTTCTCAAGGACTTTCAAGACTTTTCACGCCTCTTATTGGCGGTAGCTTTTGAAGGAACTGAAATTCGTCGGAGTCAAAAATCAAAAGAAACTGTATTCCTAAGTATTAGAAGTTCTGGTAATTTAAACTCAAGCACCTGTAATAATATCCAAAATGAAGTAGCAAAGACAGGCCTCACATAAAACTAGAAAGACAAATGTGCGATCAGTGTAGGTTGCACGTATACTGAAAACAGCTGAACGATTATTTTATAGATATATTACACAAAAATTCCTGGAAAACTTGAGGTGTATCATAATTCATAATGTATCTCCTAAGTTTTACTTCTACCATGATCAAAGCTCATTATACACACACACGTATATATATTATATGCATATATATATATATATATATATATATATATATCAAGGTTATAGATGAGCTGACCTACATTAGTGGAACTACGACTGACGAATTTAATCATTTATCTTCGAGCAGAGCAGGAATGGATGAAATTCTTTGCAGTATTTAAAATCTTTATAAACATTATTTTCCATTCATGAAAACGAGCACTCAGGTTAGAGAACTCTGAAAACGCTTTTGCTCTTCTTTTAGAACCGAGCTGTCAATTAAACGTCAGCACTTGAGCTAGAAATCCATTTCTGAAATGTCATTCCGGAATGCCATCTCGAGAATGAATCTACTCGAAAAGTAATACGATTTAAAAAGTTCAACTTTCTTCATTGATTCTGAGGCTACTATTTGATATCTTTCAATAGACGTTGCTCTCCTTATTAGAGCAGGGCTCCTTGTGAAAATAATCACCCCTAAAACTGACCTTTCCGTTCCTTTTTCTAAGTACATCTGCGGTACCCAGACGTATACTCAGCTAAGGTTGGCCCTTTGTTCTGTGTAACACTGACGTGACCCCTTAACATGATTTAGTTTTTGCATTTTTAATTCTGAGCCTTCTTCGTAATTTTCTTTACTACAGCCAAGTTTCAATTATCTTTCTAAGCGGCAAACGCTTACATGTCTATACTCGTTTTTTTTTTCCATCTGTCCACCAGCCTGTGGTGTTTGCGTATGGTAACATTGCGTCCAGGGCATTAGATAGTTACATTCAGCTTACATTCAACAATAATAACAATATCCTATTTCGAATATTAACGGTGTAATTCGCATACACTAAATTATTAAAACACTTTTCAGTTGCAAATGTACACCAAGATATCCTTTTATTTACCTAAAACTTACACATAGCGTAACTATCTAAAGCCCGTGACGCAGTGTTACCATGCGCGACCACCACAGGCGGATGGACAGATGGAAAAAAACAGAGTATAGTTAAGCTCTTGTAGTTATAACATCAGTTTACTTACCTAATGAAGCTTTCATTATGCTTTCATTATCATTCCAAGCGACATCGGCTTATCTATCTAATTATGCTTTCATTATACCTCTGATCAGCTTAAGCTTACCTATCTGTATTATCTGATCATGTTAAGCTTATCCATCTCATCAAGCTTTCATTATGCTTCCTATCAACATAAGCCTACCTATCTAACTAAGCTTACATTATCCTTCTAATCAGCATCAAATTACCTTTCTAAGAAAGCTTTCGTTACTCTTCTAACAAACCAAGCTTAATTACCTATCTGATTAAGCTTTCATTATTCTTCCAACCAGCATAAACTTACCTACCTAATGAGACTTTCATTATATTTCCAAAGAAAATAAACTAAGGTACCACCTAATTAAGCTTTCATCATTCCTCTAAGTAGAATTTATGTATATCAACTTTTTAAGCCTTTCTCTCTTCTCAAGGATCAATACGCTTACAATTTACTCCCGATCAGGTCAGAATGGTCGTCCTGAACGCAAAGACAATGGAGCAGCTTGCCTTGGTTACTTTCAAGACGGCTGGAGTCGTTACCAGAGAATTCCACGGACTCTTCGCAAGATCGTGTGATAAGGTGCACGGGTATTAACAGAGGGGCTGCAAATGTCCTCGGTTTTAGAATAATTAAGCTATAAAACAGGCAAAGGACTCCGTGATTTATACGAAGTATTTGAACGATGGACAGGTATTGAATGAAGGGCTACAGATGTTATTGGTCTCAGAATAATCATACTATAAAACAGGCAAAAGCCTCCATGATATATTCAGATTAAGAAGTATTTGGACGTTTGCACAGGTATTGAAAGAATGGCTGCAGGTGTTTTTGAGAATAATTACAAAGCAAGTAAAAAAGGCCCCATGATATGTGGATGTTGCACAGGTATTGAAAGAATGGCTGCAAATTTTTTTGAGAATAATTATAATATAAAACAAGTAAAAATGCTTCATGATATGTGGACGTTGCACACATATTGAAAGAAAGCCTACCGATTTAAAAAAAAATAATTATACTATAAAACAGGTAAAGAGGCTCCATGATATATTCAGACTTTGATATGGACATTGCACAAGTATTAAACGAAAGGCTGCAGGCGTTCTCGTTTTAAAATAATTATATTACAAAACAGGTAAAAAGGCTCCATGATATATTCAGATTACGAACTGTGGACGTTGAACAGGTATTGAAAGAAAGGCTGTATAAATGATCTCGGCTTTAGCGCAATAAAACAGGTAGAAGGTTCCATGATATATTCAGATTATGAAACGGCATGTGGGCGTTGCAATTAGTATTTCAAGTTTGGTCAAATATGAAAGTTTAACCTATAAATTATGTTATAAGTGGCGGTGATAGGGAAGTTTCCAAGTCGAAAACTCTTTTATCACTCAGCTTAAAATGGCTCCGTCATTATGTGGGTCAGTTTACTTACCTACCCTAATTTTTCAGCCTTCAAATCAATAAGGTTATGGGAGTTACGGTTCAAGGTGCAGTTATCTAGAAATGTCAGCTGATCTCACTTCCAGATTTATTTATTTATTTTGTTTGTTTGTTTGTTAGTGTACACTTCAGCGGCGAAAGGGTTTTTAAACTATTAAAACGAGTACATGAAGATTACTGCAATAGGTACATGAATACAGGGTGTCCATAAAGTCCCAGTACCATTACAATTATTTATTGCTTGTAATGGTACTGGGACTTTATGGACACCCTGTACAATGCCTTCAGAAGACTACTTCAATAATGAGGCATACGTGACTTAAGCACCTTCTCTTGTTTTTAACTTATACAGTCTGAACACTAACATATGGACTAGTAATGCTTTAAATTCGCTATCGATTTCCTCATTGTACCTTCAAAGTTAAATAAATACCTGGACCAATCTAGGCCGTGCCAAAGGAGCCACAGATAAGACAAAATAATTGTAAATCGGTTAATTGCAAATCTTTAATTGTAAATTGCAATTTACCAGAGGTAAGCAAAGGTAACAAATGAAATTGATACGCATGGAACTTCTTATTTAATAAGTGATAGTGATACTGTGTTAGGTAAAAAAAAAAGGGGGGGGGGTTGGGGCATCAGAAAATGTACGAGTGGTTAAGAAAAATAAAATAAAAAAAACAACTTAAATGGCCTATCTTTTAAAGTCCTTGGCATGTAAAACTTGATGGAAAGCTATCAACATCTGCTGTTTCGTTAATTGATCCAAAATAGACAAACAAATATATTTTTGGAGTTTCATAAACACTTTATTCACCAAAATATGATCGAGAAAAGGTGAACGGAATAAGCTTCCAGTACAAAGTGATACGTAGGAGGCTTTCTTGCGCATGCGTAAGACACATCAAACGAACTTCTCCTCGCTACAAGTTCTGCCATCAAGCAACTTCCATCGCAATTAAGGTTCCCGCGCGCGGGCAACGTCAATAACGACATTTGAGCAATATCGCGCCTGTATCTCAACTGGCAAAATTGAGGGATACGCAGTCAGCCCTATCAATTTTCTTCTTCTACTTATTATTATTCAAAGGTAAATCCCCCATTCATGTGGAACAAGCTACAGTACTTTGATTATTATTCATAAAGATACACTCCTATTCATGTGGAACAACCCTAGTGATTATTATTATCATTATTATTATTACTATTATTATTATTATTATTATTATTATTATTATTATTATTCAGATGAACACTATTCATATGGAACAAGACCATAGAGGCCACTGACTTGCAATTCAGCCTTCCAAAGAATAAGGTGTTCATTTGAAAGAGGTAACATGATAACTGTGAATACAGAAAGAAGAGATCAGTTATCAGAAAAGGACAAAAGAAAGATAAACTGATAAATTTATAATAGATGGAAATATAAATAAATTAGTAAAATACAAGGGCAAATGGTTTTAGGGGAGCAAGACATTGTTGCATCTTCGCATGAATTTCAAGGTTTAGCGAAAGTTACAAAACAGCACTTTTTTTTATATATGCCTGTTAATTATCTCTTTGAAATTTTTCCCAGTAGTTAATAAAAAAAAATTCCAATAACCTGAACCGTTTAATCCCAGTTGCAAAAGTGATTTATTTATTTTCATTTACTTTGTAATTTTTGTTTTTGTTGTTTTGTAAGAAGGAAATGAAAATATCTAAATACCCTTAACCCATTACATGACGAAGTAGAAAAAATAAATAAATAAAATGTTAAGGATTTGTATCATCCAAGGAGGTTACATTTCCCCAGGTTAATTCCCACCCCACACCCCCCAACCCACACACACCCCCATGGCAGGTAAGTCGTTGATAATAACATCCCTATTAGCGACCTGAAGGAAGACGCCAATATGGCGTCGGTATTGGAAGCAAGTACACCAAAGGTGCTTCAGGCATTATTTTTCTAACGCTTTTTTTTATTTCTTGACGAAGGGAGAAAAAGATTGGAGCAACAACATTGCAATGTTATTCCGAGACTTTCCCGGTCACTGACAAATGCTTCTTCGCAGTAGAAATCAGCAAGAAATATCAGCATTTGGAAAAATGAGCACCAAGATCGAATTACGACTTAGTTTCTAGAATTATCTCCTGGAAATATATTCGCAGTTTCCTGTAGTATATCCCGAGAAAGATTATCATGTTTAGGCAAAATGGATATACCTACGCCCTCGTAAGGGAGTAATGAATGCCGTTAGTGCACCTGGCGGGTTGCACTGTAGTATGTTTGTATGCTGTTTTTACGTTGCATGGAACCAGTGGTTATTCAGCAACGGGACCAACTGCTTTATGTGACTTCCGAACTACGTCGAGAATGAACTTCTATCACCAGAAATACACGTCTCTCACCCCTCAATGGAATGCCCCAGAATCGAACTCGCGGCCACCGGGGTGGCAGGCCAAGACCATACCGACCATGCCACTGAGGCGCTGGGGGTTCCACTGTAGGCATTACTAAAGGTTCATTGCAGCGTCCCTTCTGCCCCTATCTGCAACTCCTTGCATTCCTTTTACCTTACCTCTATTCATACTATATTTCTTCCGCCTTGCTATCCATCCTCTCCTTTCCAGCTCAGAATGACCTCATAGGTACCAGTGTTTGTCCTTTGGCCTAAACTCTTACATTCCATTCCGATACACCTAAAAAGAGAAATATCGAACGATCATTTCCGTAAAATATATTTGCAATTTCTTGTATATTTCGAAATAGCTTATTAGTTATGGGCAAAATGAATATGCCTGCACAGAGAAATATTTCAACGAAATCACGAAACTCGAGACTGGCACGGAGGAGCAGAAGTCTTTCCTTACTTGAAGGACAGGAAACAAAAACATTTTGGCGCAGTGTTTTGTCTTGTGGCTTCGTAAAAATGATGTGCCTGAGTATGTCAGTCAGCCAGGTGGATTCTAGAGTGCATTTTCTCATCCTACGAGCAACAGAACGTTTTTTTTTTTTTTTTTTTGTAAAGGGAATGGAATGGAACAGAAAATTTAGGTCAAAGGTCAAGAACTGAGACCTGTAAGGTCATTCAGGGCTAAAAGGGAAATTGTGACTAAAAATGTTTTAAAGATATAATAGGAAGAAAATCTCGCAGTTGTTAGGAGAGGTTGGAAAGAAAGATAAAAGAAATAGAATCCGAAAGGAGGTACAGTAAAAAGAACGAAAAGGGTTGCAGTTAGGGGCCGAAGGAAAGCTGCAAGATATATTAAGTAACGCCTGCAGTGCACCTCGTGAAGTGCACTGACGGTACTAGTCCTCTAAGGGATTTGACAACGGAAACTTTCATAAGAATATGTTCTTGTCAGGTAAAAAGCTGCTCAGTGCAGCCACATCACAAAATGAACGATGAAGAATACTCCTTGATTGGTATGGAAACCTATCTAAATTGTTTATAAATTATCATAAACACTTTTTATTCAGCAAAATATGATGAAGAGAAGTTGAACTAAATAGTTTACCTGTAGAGGAAAAAGGTTATTGAACATTGAAGACATGCAAAGGCAATAAAGCTATCTTTTATTAAATCTTGGTATTGTTTTTTTCTTATTGTTTAGCGGGATGGGGTGGGATCCATGACGAGTTGTTTGGCCCTGTTTAAGTCCTTCAGATTCTACCTTTGACATTGTCTAAGTCCTTCAAATTCTATCTCCGGGATTGTCGAAGTCAATCAAATTCCATTTGTTACATTGCCTAGCCTAAGCCATTCAAATTCTATCTCCTGCATTGTCCAAGCCATTCAAATTCTATCTCCTGCATTGTGCAAGCCATTCAAATTCTATCTCCTGCATTGTGCAAGCAATTCAAATTCAAAGTCCCGCAGTATAATAACGGCGATAATGAACTCCAAATCAAGCAAGATCACCGCTCTGTTCTTTTCCTTTTTTTTAATTACTGACGGATGTGTTTGTAAATCCGCGCCCGACCCCTGCCAATTCCCCGAAATCCATCTCAATTGTTTTCAACCGCCAGCGATTCATTGTATGGCTCCAGATTAATGGAACACGAATAAAGGTCGAGGCATTGAATGACGGTTTTGTTCTCCTCCTGGAACTACGTCAGCGGTGTTTGTTATTTTGACAAAACAAAGTCAATAAATAGATAGATATAAAAAAAAAATGGAAGAAGGCCGCAGCGGTGTTGGCGATTGCGAGCGCACTGACATGAATTGGGGGACAAACGTTTCTTACAAACATTTTTAAACAAACGTTACTCACAAACGTTTCTCGCAAACGCTTCTCACAAACCCGGTTCTCACAAACGTTTCACGCAATTATTTCCAACAAAATGTTTCTCATAAAACAACCTTTTCATAAGCAAACGTTTCCAACAAACGCTTATCATAAGTAAACGTCTTACAAACGTTCTAAACTCTTACAAACGTTTTCTGTAACCTAACGTTTCTCATGAGCAAACATTTCTCCCAAACGTTTTTCCTAAACGTTCCTCGCATGTCGAATCGTCCTCATATCAGGGAAGTGTGACATAGGATCCATTGATGTGATTCGTTATTTCCAGTGACCAGCGCTTTTGCCGAGAGCCTTTGTGCATGAAGACAGAAATGGTATCACAAATAAACGCCGAGCAATTCAGCGAATGTCTGATTTCTAAAGGAATTCTTCTTCTTCTTTTTTATTTTGGTCAACATGAAAAGCGAGACCGTCAATTATTACAGAATAAAGACCGTGAATGCTCTATAGTTTGCTGGGTCACAGGTATGTTCATGGTAATTTATTTTTCTTATTTTCCACTGACATTTAACGGTGTCTCGTTTACGAAAACACAAAGATGCCGATAGCACTGAAACTTCGGTGAGAGAGAGAGAGAGAGAGAGAGAGAGAGAGAGAGAGAGAGAGAGAGAGAGAGAGAGAGAGAGAGAGAGAGATCTTTGAATTTAGTGCATCTATTATACCTCCATTATTATGTTTTGACAAAATCTATCAACTAACCCTAAGGTAAAAAAATCACAGCTACTTCACATGGCCACTAAGGTTAAATATACTTTCTAATAACTGTCCTCCTAATTCTCTTTAAGATCGAGTTTTTCCTAATTTTATTAACATATCAACAATTCACAGTTTTTTTAGGGCCTGATTCACATAAATGTCTGTATAAGCACCATTCTCCATTGACATGAGCTTAATTACTGCAAAGGGGCTTTTTCTAGTTATTCTTTTCCACTGCATAATATATATATATATATATATATATATATATATATATATATATATATATATATACATACACACACAGACATATATATATATACATGCACACATATAATATATATGCATGTATATATACATATATACATGTGTACGTGTGTATACATGTGTATGCATACTTCTCTCCAATCAGTAAACACCTGTAATTCCTCAGATAACATAACCTATTAGCATTTTACCAGTTTGACCCAGGAATTGCACGCTGCCCTCTATTTGAATAAGCACTGGTAATTTGATTTATAAACGATTTATTGATATATGCATGCATAAACATTTAGGTATACCCCCAAGATAAATTTTTTTTAGCATGTAATATGTATTCTTGTTTTAATGACCACTAATAACATTGCCGCTCTTATCAACAAAGATCTGATTATCTCGGCTTCCCTTTAATACACACCTTAATCACCCCGTCTAATTAGCTCCGTATTCCTTCCAAGGGGCATCTCTTCCTTCGATCAATAACGTCCAACGTTTCAAAAAAAGGAACCTGTTGCGTAAAACAACGGCACAAAGAAACATTATCAGGCGAGGAAGGCCTCACAAAAAAAGGGGGGGAGCTTTTGAAAAAAAAATATCTTGCAAAAACTCGCCAAGGCATTGTCGCAGATTTCCCAGGGGAGGTTCTAACAGCAGAAGAGCCTTCGGTATAAAATGAGTTATCTTGAGAGAAGCCGATCAGATACGAGAGGAGAGAGAGAGAGAGAGAGAGAGAGAGAGATCGCTGCTCCACGGGGCTTTAGTTTGTTCAAATGTCTTGGCAGCTGTCAGTACCTCCATCTCCCGGGCGACACTTAACTTCAGTGTAAAGTCAACTGATGAGGCTTTGATTAGTACGAGAGAGAGAGAGAGAGAGAGAGAGAGAGAGAGAGAGAGAGAGAGAGAGGATAGTGTTGCTCAATAGAGCTTCAGTTTGTTCAAATGTCTCGATAGCTGTCAGAAAGTCCATCTCGCGGGCGACACTTAACTTCAGTATAACGTCAACTGATGGGGCTTTGATTATGCCCCCAAAGACAGATTTTCAAGGGTTTAAACGAATCAGAAGTTTTGGGGCGTGGAAGATGGGCAGACCGTAAATCCGGTAATATTGGGCATGCGCAAAAAATGGAAGGGTATGCGAGAATATACACAAGATTTGTATGATGTACTTTGGGACCTGCAACTTAGGTCAGACAATATTACGTGTTAAATCTTGTTATGACCAATTTCCAATCATAAGTTATCAGCCAAATCTGATATGTACCCAAATAAAAATAATGTATGAAATCCTGTTACCACTAATGTAAGTCAACACAATTTAATTCTGAACTTGAATATGAGTATTTTTTTTGTTTTGTTTATTATTGATTCTCATTTTGTGTTCGTCATTTTCCCCTTCATTGATATTATTATGTGAAAGACTGCTATGAAAGTTACTGGCGTTTTGGCTTGCTTCATGAGGATATATGGTCGTTACAACCAACAGCAACAACAACAACAACAACAACAACAACAATAATAATAATAATAATAATAATAATAATAATAATAATAATAATAATAATAATAATAATAATAATAATTCCTTAGGTTTAACAAGACCAGAGGAACTTTGCTGAGGAAAGTAAAGAAAAAAATCATAATAATAATAATAAAAGGAATCTGTGAAAACTAAAGGCTGAAGTAACTCCAGGACTCATGCAGAAGAGTATGCTCCTGGAAACAGTGCACATAGTAAGAAAAGTGATGAACTCCTAAGGAGGCGGGATGCAACCCGGAACCCCTGACAATAAATACCACCCAGTCGAATTGGAGGACTGTGATAGACGAAAATAAATAATAATAATAATATAAATTTTCTATTTTAACCAAGACCCCAAGCTCTTTGTTGAATGGAAGTGAAACAAAAAATAATAATAATTCTTTACTCTTCTTTTACCACCTGTTGAGGAAACAAATTCTGGAAGGGATACAGTTCTAAACTCTCTCTGCTCTGAGGAAGGTCCTCCCGTTTCCCATTATTATTGGTCGGCTGGAAATCAGAGTCCTATTTGGAGAAAGACTACCCCTGTCAGATGATCTTTTTTTCCGTTTTTGGATCATCAGACTTGATTTTTCAGTTGTACTCTGTCCTTTGTGCGTGTGGGTTTTCGATCCTGACGTGGAGGTTGGGGGCGGACACGCACGCGCGCGCATACTACATATACAACATACATACATGCATGTAAAATCTACGGAAAGTTAAGAGGGCATTGTGGCTATTGCAATTACGCATACATCATCTGTGCGTATGTATAATATATATACTATATATATATATACATATATGTATATATATATCTATATATATATATATATTTATTTCTTAATACTATCTATATATATATATATATAATATCGGTATATACATATATGTATATATATCTATATATAATATATAAATATATTATATATATATATATATATAATATATAGTATATTACAAATATATATATATACATATATATATGATAATATATATTCTAATATATATATATATTAATAACAATTATAGATATATATATATGAATTAATGATAATATTATATATCATATTATTATATAAGCCTTTATTATACTAATAATATATATTATATATTTAAACATAATATTCAACGTATAATACTAATATATATATATATATTATTTATTATTTATTTTTTTATTAAAAATTTAAATATATTTTCGTTTTATTTAAAAATTATTAATTAATTAAATTAATAGTATATATATATATACTGGATAAATTATATCAAATAAGTATATATAATATATATATATATAGATATAATATATAATATGCAAAATATATGATATATATATATATTAACGTTATATTTTTATATATTAAATAACATAAATCAAAAATTATATATATATATATACTACAAATTATAATTATTATATAGTATAATAATTCGATAAGTTATATATATAAGTATATTATAGTATAATGATTGACGTACGAGGCTCTAAAGGCAGAACAGGAAGAAAACTCCAGTTACACTGAAAAGTAATAGCTGCTCGAGAGGTTGGACAGCAAGATTGAAAAAAGGGAAGAAGCAGGAACGGAGGTAAAGTAAAAGGCTAAAAATTGCGTGGGTGCAGCTAGGGGCCGAAGGGACGAGGCAAACACCGTTTAGTAATGCCTACAGTGCACCTCGTGAGGTGTACTGACGATACTAAGCCAAGGTGTTAATACGACTTGAGAATTTTGAAGTCACCATTGTAAACCGCAGTCGTCTATTTCCTTTTGTTCGTCTCTTATTCGTTTTTTTTTCTTTATTTCGTCGTGGCGAAATGATACCCTTTTTCAATCAACTTTTTTTTCCTTTTTTTCCGCCCACTTAATAAGAGCTTTGTCCCAGGGAGAGAAATAATGAGTGATCCTTTCGGTTCGCAGAAATAACGTTTTCCAAAAATAGGCTTCCTTTATCCAACCGATCTCTTGGGTAAGTAAAGGAAGTAATTATGTGCAAAGAAAAATGTTGAGTGATTATTGTCTTTTCAGGTTAGAATGGGATGGAATACAGTCTAGGCAAAAGGACAAACACTGGGACCTTCGAAATTGAAAGTAGGTAGGTTTGAAAGGTGTAACAGGAGAAAAACCTTTCTATTGCGCTTTGATATCATTGTTAAGAGAGGGTGGATAGTAAGAAGGAAGAAAGATAATATGAAAGGAGGTACAGTAAAAGGGATGAAAGCGGTTACAACTCGGGGCCGAAGAGACGCTCCAAAGAACCTTTAGTGATTTTAGTAATGCCTACAATGCACCCCGTGAGGTGCACTGACCGCACTATCCCCGCGCGGGGTTTTCAAGCTAGAGAAAATTGCTAAAGATTTCCAGTTCTCAGTAATTACTGTATTCCGAGGCGATGATGAAAACCCTACGGTGTTCTCCACAGCCGACTAGATGTCAGGTGCATAAATCTCTTCTTAAGTCAACAGAGGCACAAACAAGCTGAAAATGACATGCTTGTTTGTTTGTTTGTACGGTATTTTTACGTTGCATGGAACTAGTGGTTATTCAGCAACGGGACCAACGGCTGTGCGTGACTTCCTAACCACGTCGAGAGTGAACTTCTATCACCAGAAATACGCATCTCTAACCCCTCAGTGGAATGCCCGAGAATCGAACTCGCGGCCACCGAGGTGGCAGACCAAGCCCATAACGATCACGCCACTGAGGCGCTGGAAAAATAATATGCTTGTATTCCCGTCTAGTCTTCAGCTGAAGACGTGATTTTTTCGCTGGTGGGACAAACGCACTAACCACTGGACCACGTATTCATTAATGAATAAGTAAATATATGTATATGTACACACGAACATACATATATATACACACAGGCATACTTACACCCTTGTTTACTGAATTCCAGATAGAATCCCCGGCTCCAATCTTTATGCAAGCCACCTAAATCCACCGAGTTGAGTATGTTTTCTTTTGCAGATTCACTGCTGTCAACAAATTAACATAATGACCCAAGGCCCATCTCTAATGTCCTCAGAGTGATGTATGACTACTCGCTCCATCTGACTTAACTCCAAATGACTTATACTTTATCTGATCTAGCGCTGTTTGAATTTAGTCGTTTAATCGTCTGTCGTACGCTCCGCTCCATGTTCCCTTTCTCGTTTGTTTTGTTATATCTTTACGTGTCCGGCAATTGCTTGCATTCGTGTGCTGGCATAGTTATGTGGGTGAATGTACTATTTGTCAATGCATAGAATGTTATGAATTTGCAATGAAGTTTACATGAACGTGGATGTATCTGAACATCACTGTGTTTCATTGTCCATGTCTCCATGTACTACTAAGCGGATAGTTCGTATGGTGTTTTTACGTTGTATGGAGCCAGTGGTTATTCAGCAACGGGACCAACGGCTTTACGTGATTTCCGAACCACGTCGAAAGTTAGCTTATATCACCAGAAATCCAGAAATACACATCCCTAACACCTCAGTGGAATGCCCGGCAATCGAACTCGCGGCCACCGAGGTGGGACGCCAACACCATATCGATCACGCCACATACTTAAGGTTCTTGCAGCGTCCCTTCGTCCCCTACCTCCAAACCCCCTTCATTCCTTTTACTTTATCTCCTTCCATATTGTCTTTCTTCCATATTAGTTTCCACCCTCTCCTAACACTTCCAGGTTTTCCTCATCCACAGAGGAAATAAGATTCAATTCTTTATTTTTCTTTGTAGTACACCTGCATTATATACATACATACATACATACATATTATGTATATATATATATAATATTATATGTATTATATATATATATATGTATATATATATATATATATAATATACATATGTGTCATATATGTGTGTGTAATATGCGTAATAAGAATTGCAGCAAAATAAAACACTCGATGCTGGAGAGAGAGAGAGAGAGAGAGAGAGAGAGAGAGTCTATTCTCAAGGATGAATGCAAACCACAAGAGTAAGATCAATATTTTATTCGTTTATTTTCAGTTCATAATAACCTTACACATGTACTTATATCATTAATACTTTTTTCTGTAACATATCATGAGTTCTTCAGGACTTTGTGATTAAAGTATTATACAGTAATTATGTTCACAGAAACGAAGCCAAACAAATGATGTGACTGAAGAAGTCGCGTAAAATAAATATGAATCATGT
Organism: Macrobrachium nipponense; assembly: GCF_015104395.2. Classification (NCBI taxonomy): domain Eukaryota; kingdom Metazoa; phylum Arthropoda; class Malacostraca; order Decapoda; family Palaemonidae; genus Macrobrachium; species Macrobrachium nipponense. The sequence goes on from NC_061096.1 coordinate 40,378,830, forward strand.
AAAGTATATGAACTAAAATATTATTAATTTTATTATTTATCATTATTCTGGGTTTAATTGTCCTTCGTCTTGACTCGAAATGTTAATCTTTGAGTAAATAAAAAAGATTTATTTCATACGGCAAATTTTGAGCTTGCTAATTTCATAATATTTTCCTATTACTTTGGGTGCTTAGATATTAAAACTTGAGTTTCGATAAAAAAAAATACTGTTTTTCTCTACAATTTCAAATATCTAGAAATAACTAGTAAAAAATTATTTACCTAATAGCTTACGATATAACGCTTCTTTCTTGAAATATTATTTTTCGAAGTTGAAATTTGTTATGTTAACAACTATTTCGCAATAAAATAATTTTTTTCAAGGTTAAGATCAAAACCAAACTTGACTTTTGTCTTCCGCAGGTTAATGTTAAACGCTGACGTTAAAAAATATGAATTAATTTTAAACCAATAAAACCGCATTTTCATCTCCAAGATTTGAAGGTCGAGTTTCAAACATTCAAAATTTTTTTTTTATAAAACTATTGTAATTTATAATACCAAACGCTTTCAGTAACATTTCTCCGAGGGCTTTTTCAGGTTATAATTTCAAATGTTTTCAATGACATTTTATGGAAGTTTTTCCAAGTCGGAACTTCATATGTTTTCAGAAGACCTTGGCAGTCTAGGACGTTTTATCTCTTTCCCCTTTCCGCCTGCGAAGTTGGGGTGTCAAAAACAGTTGCCTTGTTTTGAAGGACCGCCGGAATTTCGTAATTTCCGGACACTCATCTCAGATGAACCCTCAAGTATATCATTATCTCATTTTCCACTACAGAGCTCAGCTCTTCTCGTGCTAGTTACTTCCGAAGGAAATGAATAAAAAGTAAATAAACAAAACAGAAAAATAAATAAATAAACAAAAATCGAAGTGAGAGCTCCATTGCCTTCTAGATCAGAAACTGATCAGGGGATGTAGATAAAGTTCGCTTTTTCATTTTCGAAGCTGTTTATATTTTATAAGAAATCGTTGTAGTTCTGCTATAGATCTCATCAACTCGATCAATTCCTTTGAAACAGTTACAACTGGCAAATATGTTCAGGAAGCTTTATTTCCTCATTTTTTGGGAACTGCCAAGGTCAATTTATTCTCGTTTAATGAAAATTTTTTTTTTACTTTGCATGCTTATGATACAGGGAACACAGGTTATAATTATCATTTCAATTTGAACAATATCTTAGTCTTAAAAGCTGTAGGAAACATGACCAAATATTCTCGACAAACCTAAATATATGGTGCATTTCAAGACTAAAGAAACAAATATCTGGTAAAAAAAGAGAGAGAGATTCAATCTCGTCTATAGTTATTGAAGTATATAGTATATATATATATATATATATATATATATATATATATATACCCCTATATTATAGAATTTTCCCCTATAATTGTTATTATTACAAACATCATTTACCACTGAAACACAAGTGCACGACAACGTCACATCTCTTCTCAGTATAACAATATTAGCCAAACGCAATGCTCCGTACCATTCACTTTCCATTTACGGTTTGTTTCCGCACGATTATCACAATGGTCTCATCCAGCTTTCATTCATAAATTGGTATTGACATTGTATTCATTGGTTACCATATCAGCGCCTTGTTACGCGAGGGAGACTCGTTTTCACAACTGAAAGATCGTACTTAAAACTGGACGATTACAAGTGGAATTTTGAAATTATGACGTTATCCCTTATTGGGGAAATGTCAGGTCATACTAACATTAAAAAAAACAGAACTAAATCTAATCAAAAGACAGACAACGAACGTGTATGTTACATGTCGCCTTTGTATCATCGTATTCCGTTCTTCATTCTCGTAACTGTCTCCTCCCTTCGAGAATGTGAATGTTATAGCGTTTACTTGAAGTTGATGGATTTACGATTGGGGGAAGGGAACAAGGAAGCTTGGTTCAGATGTTCTCTTTTTCTTTTTCTTTTCATTTATTTATTCATTTTTGTACATCAAAGTGTTTTCATAGATCATTCATTATTTACTTTGTTCTTTGATGTCCATCTTGATCCCTTTCTACTTTGTTTATTCCGTCAAATCTTCAGATTTTGTTTATTTTGTCAAACCTTCATATTTAAGGTCATTACACCCGATATTTACGAGAACATATTTTCCTAACTTTTGGAAACATGTTGACTTTCGTTGAGTTTTTATTGTTAGTCATTATACATAATTTACAACAATTTTAATTTCCAACGCTCCTGTGTTTTAGAACAACTTCCCATACGGCTAATCGATGATACTGCCGAAAGGCTAATGGTTTATTTAAATAAATGATAATTAATTCGAATCAAACCCACAGACGAGAGACAGAGAGATCGATGATACAAGCGCCACTATATGAACAGACTTCCAGCGCGAATGGCGGCAATATTGATTATATTCCGTTTGATTCCTTTGTTCATAAGACGATGGCGGACTCTAAATGGAATGTGACTATGATAATTCCGCTTCATGAAATTTGTTTGATGAAATTTGTTCGGGTGTCTTTTTACACCTATTGGAATTATTTAATATTTCTCTAAAGTAGTAATGAATTTTCTTTTGGTTTCTCAAGGTCTCCCAACTAAAGCAAAGATTTACTGATAAACATATATTTACTCTTGTGTATGTATATATGTATGTATATATATACATATATATATATGTATGTATGTATGTATGTATGTATGTGGTGTATGTATGAATGTATGTATGTATGTATATATGTATGTAGTGAGTATGTATGTGTGTGGTATGTGTTATATATATAATATATATATATATATATATATATATATATATATATATATATAATAATATATATATATATATATATATATATATATATATATATAAATTTTTTCTACTTAGTATTACGAAGAATCATTTGTCTCTGCAGAATCCATTAATCTGTAGGTGAAAACAAACAAGAAATATTAAACGTAAGGATAAAATGTTTAATGGAAAAGTAGCGTAACTATATCTGTGTTCTAATTTAAAATTGTTTTCCCCTTGAGCTTAATGGTTTCTGCAAACAAACAATTCTTTGTTAAACGAGTAAAAAAAAATTCTACATTGCAATATCCCCTAAAAAAAATTATTAATTTTTACCCAAACGCCAAATTCCTCTTACTTTGCTTTTCTTACAAATGAATTTAAAATTCTAAAAGCTTTCAAATCCTTATAATACGCCGTAACTAATATGTATTTGAAATTAAACAAGAAATCTGAAATCTTAAAAAACCATATCTAATCTTCCCACTAAACTGACGTACCATCATATTTCAGTTGTGAAAACGAGTTAACAGGATATAGGCTCATCAACTAGAACTCCATACTGACCAAAGCGCTGTCGGCTCTTTTATGTGTAGATCTTACTAAAATATATCGTCGGTACCTATCTCTACATAACGTCCATTCTTCGAATAATACAAAATATATTTTCACAGTGTCCTCTGTTACTCTATTCTACGAAATGACAGCAGTTTGTGATTACCGAACTTTTCGTGACTTTTCATGGGTTCGCGAACTAAGTTCTAAAAAATGAAATGGAAATGAATTGCAGTGATCTTCGTTACGCCAGGATTTTATGTTACAGAATTCTGTATTCACTGTAGCTTTAGATGAGCGCGGAATTTGTTTATATTACAAAATACTACACGTCTTGTATTCACTGACGTGTTGTACGTGTACAAGGTGGTTTTAATGTAAAATATAACTGTTGTATTTGTTACTTGTTTTATATGCATCCCTACATCTAACTGTATTTACTATAAAACTATTGTTGTATTTATTAACTTGCTGTAGACTTGCAAGGATATTTTATTACGATTGGATTCACTGAAGCGCTACGTGTGTCTTTGAAAATGCTACTGTATAACCTGTTGTATTAATTAACTTGTTATATGTGTACAATGAAATTTTACTGTTAAAAAAATTCGTATTCACGGACGAGTTTGACAAGTGACAAAACGTGACAGTTAAAAAGAACTGTAGTATTCACTGGTGAGCACAAGAACATCGTTGTATTCACTGACGGCATGTAAGTGTAAATGGACATCCTACTGTTAAAACAGAATTGTTTTCACTGACGTGTCCTATGTTCATTAAACATTTTATTGTAAAACCTTAGTCGTATGTGTACAAGGACCTCCCACTGTAAAAAATAAGAAATCTGAATTCACTGACCCACAGTATGCTTACAAAAAGTAAAAAAAAAAAAAAAATAAGATATTTGAGTTCTCTGAAAACAAACATAAACGAACTCTTAACACAAACGACTGGAGAGCGAAAGAAATTCCTCCTGCAAATTTCATGTTACCCAAGTTCTCCTGCCCGGACCAAAACCGACTTGGAATCGATAAGCGTTCTCCCGGGAATTGCTAGTTCGCACTAGATCACTGACTTCGGCTGGAGCGATTCCCACAATTCCCAAGTCGCGAGACATTCCTAAGCAAGATGAATTTTATATATGTATATACATGCATATATATAATATATATGAATATACAAATATATTATTATAATATAATATATATATATAAATTATATATAATATAATAAATATATAGATATATAATATATTTAATATATATATATTTATATATATATAATATATATTAATATTAAATATGTATATAATAATATATAATATATATATATTATATAATAATAATATATATTCATGTGTATATTTATATATATATATATATATATATATATATATATATATATATATATATATATATACATACTAATATTTGTATATATATATACACACACACACACACACATATATATATATATGATATATATATATATATATATATATATATATATATATATATATATATATATATATATATATATATATATATATATATGCGTTCAATTGATAACTATCTTAAAAACGTTACCAATTCTCCAGCCTAACTTTCATTCTTATGAATCATGAACCTTAGCAAAAGATTATGAAAGGCCCTTATTGACTATGAACACAACTGACACAGTTTAAGACAACACAGTCACATAAGCTTTTTATTTTCATAAAATGCAATGTTTATCACCATCATCATCCTTATCATTAAAATTATTACAATTATTATCATCTTCATTAACTCTTAGTCAATCAGGATATAGTACATATTCATATACAGGATATATATACAACATCAGCATACAGTCTTTGGAGAGTAAGGAAGAAATGGTCCTCAGTGGGATATGAAGAGGATAATGAAGAAGGATAGGAAATAGGTATAAAGGACAAGGGAGAAATAATAGGAACAGAAAACAAAATAATAGAGGGGATTACATCACCATGAATTCTTCGGAGAGTAAAGAAGAGATGATCCTCAATGGGTATGAGGAGGATGATAAGGAAAGACTGAAAATAGGTTATGAAGGGTGAGGCAGAAGGAAGAAGGAGAGGAAACAATAAAAGATGGGACGATCCTCAGTGGACTCTAGGAGGATGATAAGGAGATATAATGGGTATAAAGGACGAGGAAGAAGGAATATGGACAGGAAATATAAAACAATACCGGGGATGATACAGAAAAATTAAAGAAGAGGCATGAAAGATGAGGAAGACGGAGTAAGTACAGAAAAAAATAGAAAAATAATAGTAGAGATAGGAAAACATTTATCAGACAGTATTCAACATAGGCTTCCTCATATCATTCAAGGGCGAATGCAGTGGCGAGGCTTCCAGGCTCCTGCTTTTGGTGGGCACGGTGACACCCGGCCGGTCTTCGTCCGGCCTCACGATGTCCAGCTCCGGCTCGGACCCGGACGGTCTCCGGCTCCGGATGGGGCGGGCGAATCCCGCCTGGATCTGCTGGAAGAGTTGCCAGAGCTTCTCGCTCTTCGGGGATGGGCTGAGGAGCCTGCGAAAAAGGGAATAAAGTTTTTTTTTTTTATTATTTCTGAGAATGTTGGTGATGCCTACGAGGGACTGTTTTCTTTCTCGTTCTAATCTTGACTTTTTCATTCTTCGGACTTCTTTTACTTCGTCTTGTTCTTCTGACTTGTACAATTTTGCTTTGCTTAATGTTACTCGAGACTGTTGATTTCCAGAGAGATAATTCTTGAATTGATCGATTAAAGATCAGATATAGAGAGATCTTAACAATTTTGAAGATTTGGGTAGTTTGGAAACTTCTTGAAACTATTAATGTTTGATGTTGAACATTATATACCGACAAAGACTAATCTGATTGATCTGCATATTTGTGCAATTCTTAGCGCTGCTTTAATAATTAGATCGCTTAGGATGTATACTGAAGACTTTCTACATAATATTAAAGCCAAATTTATTGTCTAACATATCAAGTCAAAAAGAGTTTATTGTATAAGACAGCCAAATTTATAGAAGGGTTCATTAAAGTTCCTGTGGAGCAAAGAACTTTCTTCATTTATTTCCAGTTCGGATTAAAGGTTTACAGAAAAAAAATATATTACTATATATGCACACAGTCCTGACAAATGAAACTAGATGAAGTTCTTGAAACATCAGTATGCTGCTAAGCATGCAACTACAGGTATGCTTAAATTACATTAACTCAAGCGTTCTCAAGGTGCGTTCAATATATACAAGGACGAATATCTTTTTAACAGCTATTGATTCAAAATCTTGAACATTTCCAGTTGGGAGTGGACCTTGCAGATATAATGAATAGTCACTCTTGATCATTATCTCTAAAGGTAGATTTGACTGTCATCATCATCATTATTATCAAAACATTTATGCTGCTACTGTTGTCACTCCTTTCCTTTCAGTCAGCACATTATGCAGTTATGGTGGTTGATTTTACCTGCAAACAGTTCAACTTAATACCTTCAGTCATCTTTATTTCATTCATTCATACTTCAAGGTAAACGAGGGTGCGTTGGTCCAGCAGTCCTTTCATAATGTCAACTTGCTTTCAAAGAATCTTCTTTGTCTTTTGTTTATTATACCCTGATGTCTTCCTTGCTTTGCCTACCTTGTGATTTAACTTATAAATGTATACATATACACTGTATATGTATATTCATACATACATATATATATATATACAATATATATATATATATATATATATATATACACATACATATATATCTATTATACATATGTAGTTATTTGATGTGGTAGGTCGCTACAACTAGTGAGAAAAACAGCATGGATTTGGCAACATGATCCCAGGCTAATTCTTTATGATGCCACATCCTCTTAGGGAAAATGAGTATGATAAAAATAAAGTATGCATGCATGTATGTATGTATGTATGTATGTAGTTCTACTAGTACGCAAAAAGCCTGTAAGTGAATATTGCTACGGAAAACCTCCTTATACCTAATGTCGTTGTTATATCAGCTCCCAGTATATTTGGATTGATAATAACCGTGGATCCAAATGAATTATGAACATACAATATGAACACTTTTCTGGCCTTCACTTACAATGGATAAATTATACAAGTACACGTTCTTGATATGTTCACTGAAATAATTTCAGTATCGGGAGATTCAAAATGAGAGTATTATATAACTCTGGAATGTCAGCCTTTCATAAAGAAACAACTGACTCAACTTGTGTTAATGGCATCCTTGGAAGACACACCGATAATAAGAATATGTACAGGGTTGCGTTCGTTCGCTGGAGCATTAATAATTAAAAGGTTATCTTGTATACTCTAGAGGCGTTTTGCATGTGAAGCATATTCCATCTAAATTATATGTAAGTGTTTGAGTGTGGAGATATTGTAATTCTATAACACACTGTCCTTTTTTGGGGGACCTTTAAATCCAATGATAAATACATGGCACTTCAGAATAGCAGGCACATAATCTACAAAAGGAATAACAATTTGCGCAATCGGTTGCTGTCGTTGTTTTTTTTGTTTAAGTTGGCGTTATGTCAGCACGGGCTCTTGCTCGCAGAACAGCCCGTAAAGGGAAATGGTATCTATGTAAATAATCCTCGGAATTAAGAGGACAATAGAAGCAACTGAATTCTATTTATTTTTATATTCTTCCACAAAGTTTGGTGATTCTCTCTACCAGTAATCAGAATCATCCTTAAACATAACACAAAGCAAATCTACGATTATATATCTAGAGTACTTCGCTACTGAGGAACATGAGAAGGGTGGCAGAAGTTACGTCGTGAGGGACACATCAATATTTAAGGAGGACAGCTGGAACCGATTTGACCTTGGGAGAATTAAACTTTGAGTCCTTCAGCTGTAAAGGCTAGAAAAGGGATCCACTGTATCTAATCTTACCTCGGGTTTGGGTATTCATGATTTGACGTATACATATCTGGCTAACAAAGAGTACTTGGTTACGCGATGTTTACTGTCGTAAGTGAGTCTTCAGTAAGGTCCTCTTTTTAAAAAAGAATCCAAGAAGTGTAGTTCATAGTTTTTTGTCCACTGAAGAATACAAGAAATAGAACGAAATAAGGGTAAGAAGACAGAACAAAGAAGAGCAGGCGTAGGGGTAAGAAGGAGGGAGGAGGAGGAGGAGGAGCAACCTTCATGGTGGTTTAAGGTCACCTTTTTCATAAAAATGCCTACGGAAAGGTATTTTAATGCCATATCGGGCTCAGGGCTGGAGAGAAAAAAAAAGAAAAAAACGGAAAAGGATGAGGGACGGGAAAGAACAGGACTGATAACAGAGGAAACGAAGGAACAGACGTTTAAAAGAGGGGAAAAGAACTGCAGTAAGTTCTTTGGCCACTCTTGGGAATCAGTTAGAAAAACAAGACCTTTGATAAGTTCGACGTCCAGGTGGCATATTTAACGTGCAATCGCTGTCTAAAGGGATGAGAACAAAAACCTGAATGTATATCTTACTTGTCGTTAAAAAGGAGTTGCGTTTGATTTTAGTACGAGAAGAATAACTTGCAATTTTTTTCGAGAGGTTGTTAGTCTACCTTATCCTCAGAATGGTTGCAACCACGAGGAAACCTGTTGATTGTAAAGAGACGGGACAATATGCTTCTTCTATCATGAGCCAGACAGAAGATGAATTGAAAAGAATGGAAGAATTGTATGAGAACGTAAATAAGTATCGTACTACTAAAAAAATTCAATTGCTATAAACAGTGCATTCTTTCAATGATTTCATTCGATTGCAGTAAGATACCTATCCATACAAACAAGTCTGGTATATCACACTTTCTATACAATGGAAAACGACACATACGATGCAGCATCGAAGATATGCACACGTAGGCGCATACGCACACACACACACACACACACACACACACACATATATATATATATGTGTGTGTGTGTGTGAGTGTGAGTGAATTTGAGTGGGTTGGTGATGGTAAAAGTGTATGTACGTATGTTTTGTCGGAATCCTCGTCTGACATTTAGAAACGCTAAATATACCTTGATCTCAAGGACACTATTTCTCCGGTTTCAACCAGCCATGCCTTAGCAACACTGTCTCTTATTAAAGAAGGTTCTTGTTGACATAAATAACGTTCTGGGAATTTTAGAAATATATATATATATATATATATATATATATATATATATATATATATATATATATATATAAATAGATAGAGAAAGAGTATATACACACACGCAACCACACGCACACAAACACACACACACACATATATATATTTATATATATATATATATATATATATCATATATATATATATATATATAAATAAAGGTTTTTTTTTGCCACGAAGGAAAAAAATCTTTATTTATACATAGCATCACATTTTATATACTTCGTGATCAAGTTATTCATATATATATATATATATATATATATATATATATATATATACTTGATGATGAATAATAGTGCCAAGACTATGAAGAACATTCTTTAATATTACGAGCTTTCGAGGTTTAAAACCTCATCTTCAGGCTGAAAAAATGACAAGGATGAGAAATCACTAAAAATTACATTAAAATTAATTGTCTGATTAAAAGCTTCAGTAAAAACATAAAATAAAACGAACATCACATACAAAACTAAAAATTAAAAAATTACGAAAAAACTAAAACAAAGCGCAAATCATACAAAAAACAGAGATAAAAATAAAAATAATAGAGAAAGGTAAACAAACTACACTCAAAAATAAAATAGCTAACGACCCACTTTGTGTACCTACTATGAAACTATATGATAGCTAGTTGAATACCGGACGAGTTGTTGTTCAATTCCGGTTTCATTTTCTTAATAAACAGCGACTCTGAAATTAAAAGGTCCAGTCTATTTGAGCAAAAAGACAGTACTCTAAAATCTAGGTGAGTGAAAGGATGGTCCTGTGCTAAACTGTGATCCCTAGATTTTAGAGTACTGTCTTTTTGCTCAAATAGACTGGACCTTTTAATTTCAGAGTCGCTGTTTATTAAGACAAAATGAAACCGGAATTGAAACAACAAACTCGTCCGGGTTATTCAACTAGCTATCATATAGTTTCATAGTAGGTACACACAAAGTGGGTCGTTAGCTATTTTATTTTTGAGTGTAGTTTGTTTACCTTTCCTATTATTATTTTTATCTCTGTTTTTGTATGATTTGCGCTTTGTTTTAGTTTTTTTCGTAATTTTTTTAATTTTTAGTTTGTATGTGATGTTCGTTTTATTTATGTTTTAACTGAAGTTTTAATCAGACAAATTAATTTTAATGTAATTTTTAGTGATTTCTCATCCTTGTCATTTTTTCAGCCTGAAGATGAGTTTTAAACCTCGAAAGCTCGTAATATTAAAGAATGTTCTTCATAGTCTTGGCACTATTATTCATCATCAAGCTAAGATTTATAAGTAGCCGCCCAATTACTGAGACTATATATATATATATATATATATATATATATATATATATATATATATATATATATATTATATATGAGAGAGAGAGAGAGAGAGAGAGAGAGAGAGAGAGAGAGAGAGAGAGAGAGAGAGAGAGCAGCAAAATAAAATAAAAGGAATATGACCCTGCAGAATGACATCATGAAAATACAAACGTACCCAGATGCAAACTTGTCAGCAATAACAGAAATGTCTTTACTTGAGAGAGAGAGAGAGAGAGAGAGAGAGAGAGAGAGAGAGAGAGAGAGAGATTTTTTCTCGTTTCGAAAGACGAGACTTCACGGACGATGACTTGTTTTGCAAGACCGAACTCAAGAAACATGGGCAGAGAGAGAGAGAGAGAGAGAGAGAGAGAGAGAGAGAGAGAGAGAGAGAGAGCCAGTCTTTGACTTTCCTTGATTGACCCAGAGTGGACATCACAACCCTGACTCGCAGGTACGGCAGTGACATGATCAAGCATATATGAAGCTGTTTTGGAAAGATTAACCTTGCTGAAAATAATCCCTTATTCCCCGTCTGCATTGACCATTTGAGCTGTGTAAACTTGAAAAGCAAAATGACGAACACCAACGTGTTTTTAACCCTTCTGATTCCAATATACATTCCTAGCAGGCAACTGCAAGAAACATATCTCGCTTTAAACTCGCTGTGAGAGGGAAGTCTTAACAGTGATTGCAAGTCTCGTGGTAATTTATTCCACCCTTTTTGCACGCAGTCAGCTTGAAAAGGCTTGATTATTATCTGACCGTAAAATGGCGAGATATATTCGAGATTAAAGTCAACCTTTTTTTTTCTTTTACGAAGAATATGAGTGTCACACTGAGTTACAGCATTAGCGAAGCGAATAAGTAAGAAATAACGATATCAGGGATACCAGGAAGTACTGCTAAGTGAAACCTGGGCATATTTGTGTCGCCGTAAGAAAATATGGAAATAATCTTTCTCTTTTTATAAAATTACGCAGCGGCTTGAAATAACTACTCGGTAACCTGGCAACTCAACACAGGTTTGCAGCTCGAGTTGACAGTTAGTATAATATGGATTATTCTATATTTAGCTCTAGCTATTTTCGCTCTCCTTTTCTTTAGTATTGACTGACGATTCTAGCTAGAGAGCCAGGTAAGAGGTGCTCTTTTTACATTATTAACTCCTTTGAACGAATTGCGGGGGGGGAAGAGCTATTTTAAGCCAGTGATGCGCGCACATATAAGCAGTATTTATACACTGAAAATATGTAGTATACAGTATATATATATATATATATATATATATATATATAGATATGATATGATATATGTATATATGTATATATGTATATATATATGTATATATGTATATATATATATATATATATATATATATATATATATATATATATATATATATATATATATATATATATATAGAGAGAGAGAGAGAGAGAGAGAGAGAGAGAGAGCGAGAGAGAGAGAGAGAGAAATTGTAAGTTTCAACATGGATGTTAATAGCTAAAATATATATTTATAAAAAAAAAACTACTTTTTTAATGAAATAAAGTTTTAACTGCACCAATAATTTTTCGCTACCGACAAATACTGTTCTGTGATCAATCCACATTTTAATCAAGCTTCATAGTGCGACAAAAAGCCAATTTGCAGTTGCAATACTTTAGCTCCTAAAATGATAAATTTGTCACTTGTATTCACACATTCTGTATATCAGAGCATTACCGATCCTTGCCTGCCTTACGGTTGCTCAACATTATGTCAGTCTGTCAACTTAGATCAAAATATTTTACGACTTCCTGTTGTCAGTATAAGAATATATGCTTAATTACAATCAAATGGACCCTACCTTCATTGGGTGAACCTTAAAAAAAATGCATACTAATGCAATCCGTGAATAATGAAAATAAGTATATCCTTTTATTTCCACTGTACATATTGTGCTTTTATTCATCTTCTTTTCTTCAATGTTTTCGATCCCGGGTCTGTTATATAATTAGTGAAGCAACATTGTATAACTGGATATTTGCTTACGTTAAGTAAATTGTTATAATGATGTTTATGATCATATACAATGAGAAAAAGAAAAGTTAATGTTTACATTATTATTATTATTATTATTATTATTATTATTATTATTATTATTATTATCATTGCTGTATCTTTCTTAGGCAAGGAGGGAGAATGAAAATGGGTTGTGGCTTTACTTTATATTAAGTATGCACCCCTTACCTTTCCTAGTTAAGGGTCCCACATTGTTTAAATTTTCATATTTTTCGTTTTAATGAAGGAGAAAAAGAGGAAATTCATGAATGCTGGTGAAATGAAAGTTGATGGAAGCTGGACAACAGTGCACTTTGCAAACTAGAAAGGAACTTCATGAAAGTAAGAGCAAAATTAAGGAAAATAATGATACCTGTTAATGACTCTTCTCTGTTACAACAAATTAGTTTCCCAAGATGGCATTAAAATTCTGGACTGTAGTATTTTTTTTTTTTATTTAGGCAAGGAAAATATACATGCATACATACAAATATATATATATGTGTGTATGTATGAATGTATGTATGTATGTATGTATGTATGTATGTATGTATGTATGTATGTATGTATGTATATACAATAGATGCATACACACATATTCAAAAACCTCCTCTCACGACCACTACAATAAAAAAAAAAAATAAAAAAAAAAGAGACCTGACCTAATGAGACAATCCGCGCTACGAGAATCTCAAATTTCAGAGAAGTTCCACAATATTACAATTCCATTTCCTTCCTAAATCTTTCGCTTCCCCCAATTTTCAGCAACATTGCTATTGTGCGCCAGGGACGATGATCATAGCAGCATGGATGGAGGTAATCAATGGAATATTTTTAGACCAATTGAGAATAGAATTATTATTTCTACTACTAGCATTCCTGATCTGATTTCGAACTCGATATCAGCTCGTATCA